>NC_142712.1:5669318-5829545 GCF_055471065.1 Atractosteus spatula | reverse complement strand
ATCTTATCCTCTGGCATTTTCTTGCATTAAAAATGAGAGTGATGGATTTCCATTGCTTAAGCCCAATGATTTCCACCCCTGGCTCCAGATCCAGTTACCCCAACAATGAGTGGTGTCAGCACGGTCTGTCTGATGCTCAGACTCTCATGCCAGGACTCTGGCTGTTACTTCAAGAGAGAGAATCGGTTCTTGACTTCCGCTGGTTTGAGTTTGGGACATGTCACTAGTCATCAATGACTGAGGTTTCACAAGTGGCAGAGATACACCAGGTATATGTGGGTATTAGTCAGCCTGGGTCCTCTGCACTTTCGGAGAACCTGAGAACCTGAGAGCTTGCAGAGGCATAAGCGGGAGAAGTGTTGCTTCTCTCTTTAACACCAGCTTTCCTGCAAGGCACCGTGGAGCTCCTAGCATATCAAAAGATGAGTGCATTCGGAAGGAGAGCACTTCAGAGATGGTCTGCCAGTCCTCATTCTCCCCGTGTAGGTACAGTACAGGCATTGTTGCTGAAAAAGAGTCTTAATCAGTGGGCGATTCCAAACTGTGTTGGTATGTAATAAAGTGAAAACAGAGGCTTGTGTCATAGATCTGTACTGTGCATTTAGAAAGCTGTGGTGTCTGCGAACACCGTCATGATATTTTTTTACTTTCCAGCACAGTTGTAATTTAGCACCTATTCTTATACCCTGGATAAACCAGGACTCAGGGGGAGCTGCCTGTTAGATGTCCCATTAATCAGTGGGGCAGAGGCTGTTTTGTAGCTTTTGCAGCACGTGTAAGTAGCAGCCTAGCACACCCTTAGGGAATGACTGCCTTCTGCTGACATGCCTCCTTGCCCTGGCTAGGCGTGATGAAAACCTCAAGCGCGGCCATGAATCATCTCCGATTTGTTCAACTGTCCAGGCACATCCTCCTGCCTTGCTGCTTGTCTGCTGGTGTGAGAGATAACGTGAACTCTTTTCAATTCTATTGATATTTCCATTGGCCAAAAAGGCCTTCTTGACAAGGTTGAAGTGCAGACGGCCTGGGACTTCAAGGTCCCTCATTCGGTTGATGTGTACCAGAAACTGTGGGCATAGTCGCCATCTAATACAGTGTAGTATGACAGAAGCAAACACAGAATTCAGTCCAGGAATTCTCTTTAATACTTGGTATCTGGATTGCTTCTGTGTTTAAACATGATTGCATTAATGCTTTAAATGGGATTTATTTGTGGAAAGTTGAGTTTGGTCATTTAAGGTAATGTGTGCATTTTATTGTAAGTCAGGGAATCTGATCAAGAAATTGATACTGTAACTCCTCTGATACTTGTCGAAATTTTGCCATTGCTCCCCAGACAAGAGAGCAGCATGTGGATGGGTTATTGAGAGGATGGGGTAGAGGGCTGGAGACCAGGATCAGGTAACTGGATGTTTTCTGGCTCTTGAGACTCCTCCTGTGATTCTTATATTGACTGAAACCTAATACACTGTTTTTTTTTCTTCCTGTTCTATTGTGATTTGCATCACCTAGTAACAGGACAAAGGGCCAGGTGTTAACTGGTTTCTGTTGCTCTCAGAAACAGTCTGTCATTGCTCTGTTTTTCTGCCAGAATAAAGGTCGAACACTGAGTCTGAACCTAGCCTGCACTCCTTTACGCCCCCACCTTCTTCTCTTTCTGGTGATATTTATTCATATCATAGAAGCAGCTCCTGAAATCGTCACTCTTTGACCTCTGAAACTGCCAGCTAAAATCACCTTGCTCACACCCTAGTGTGAGAGTCCGTCCTCTTCATCATCCCTGTGTGCTTATACAGCTTCCCTGTGGTCTTGGCCTCCTTTCCAGGGATTCTCATGCAGGATGCTATGCTTTAGCAATCACCTCAGGAATAAAACCCCAAATAAAACAAGTGAATGGCGCACTCTGGAGAGCATGGCTGTCAGTTTCTGTGCCTCTTGTAGTAGTATGTCCTGTTCTCCTTCACAATGATTGAAATCTGTCACACCATAACTCTGCCAGCTTTTTGCAATGACAGCATTGTTAGAACTTTCTATCCTAATCCTGTCATATCTCAGAAGGAGAATGCTGGGATTGGTTAGTGTTGGTACAGGAGACAGGAAGGAAATTCTGGCTGCTGCTGCAAGTGGTCTTGGTGGACCAGTAAGCAGCCTGTATTTTCTATCCAATGGGACAGTGTGTTGTAGGTGTTGCAGACTCGTAAGTGTTGGAGGGTATTAACCATGTTGTTCTGACTAAATTCCACTCTGCCCTTGCACTATCTGGCCTATGTAATGTTCCCCCTTAACCCAGCTGGTGAAGAGGTTTGTCACTCCTCCCCCTGATGTGCTGTGTAGTAGAGTCTACTGGTGCAGAACAGCTGCCACGCTTCACTCAAGTGGGTGCTGCTCTTCATCTCTTTGAGATGCTTTGGAATCAAAATATTATATAAATGAAATTTATACGAATTCTTATTGATACTACAACTCTGTATTAGTATTTTTTGCCATTAAATTCAGAAGTGTTATCCTTGGAATTTGGCTGAATGAGATCTTTGGATCAATTTGCTACTAACTACCGAATGAGCTAGATGGTTTTGTCTCTTCACTACATGCTCATGTGTGTAAATAATACAGAATGATTGACTTATACACGAACGAGCATGAGTGTGCTTGCTTTAGAACAGTTCTTGGATTCACGGCCTGTTTTTGTGTCAAGGCAGTGTGGATGCCAGTAGTTTATCATAAGCCCCTGCATAGACAAAGCCAGACATTAGTTAACATTAGTTTCCTTGACATTAAAAAAATCAGCAGGGGCCAAAAGTTTTATTATTCCTTTTTACTCCAAAATAAACTAAATAAAACTGAAATCCCTTCCCATGAAAAAAGCATTCTCCCTCTTAGCCCTTTACATATTAGTTAAAGTTAAAGCTAATTAGCTGGAGTCCAAATGGCTGGAGAAAACTGTGCAAGAACCTTTAACTGTTGTTTTACTAGAAGAGAGCTTTCGTTCTCTGGCCTGTTTTAATGTGTAAATTGAAATGGTCAAAAATTATAAAACAAAAACCCTAAAGCGATGCAGACCCCTTCCTCCAAAGGAAAGCAACGATGAAAAGAAATACTGTAGGAATGTGGAGAAATGTAAGCCATGTTTCCCTGGGGTCTGAGTGCAGTTGAGCTGTGGCATTCTGGAAAACATAGCAAGCAATTGGAGAAATGATGACTGAAGTACGGAAATGCGATCCCCTTGCAGGGCAGCCGTTTTAGAGAGAAACCTGCCTCGCCAAAACAAACTTCTGTAAATACAGAGCGCACCAAGAGTCTGAACACATCGCCGCATTGGAAAAACACTCTGGATCTTTTCTCGGGGCTTCGCTGAGGCCGGGCAAGGGCAGTATCAATTCTTCATCTTCATATCTGATACACCGCACTCGCAAATCACAGACATTGGCTGTTACGCAAACACTGCACAGCCAGGAACAAGGATTCCATCAAAGAAACTTTTTTTTTGAGCATCCTCAAGATTATAAATTACACTTGGTGCTGAAGGATTTACTTCTGATATATTTCAGATTTTTATTATAAGTATAATTTATAATTTTTCATCTTTCACATTTGTTTGAATTACAGCCTATAATATGTGCTAGATATTTTGTGCGAGTTTATATGAAGCCAGGAATGTAGTGTGTTCGTGCGGGGTGAGCAGCCGGACTGATGGAGCGATACCATACTAGTGGGAGTTCCATGTGTTTACGGGTACTTCAATACTTCATGTCTCCCCTCCCCACTCTCCTTTCAAGTCTTAACTGCCCGGATTACAATTTCAGCACAAGCATTTCTACTGTACTTTCAATTAATCATCAGGGCAGCCAGAAACCCATCTGCTCTAGTCTCCCAGTTAAATAAACACTGCCAGTGCGTTTGTTTGTGGGAGATAAACAGGCTGATGCCCAGCTCCTCTCAGTTCAGCCTACACAAGGGCTATTAACGACAGTTATAAATCTCAGTATTGACAGATCCCCAACGGGACAGGTTCACATGCGCCTGAGAAGCTGTCTCAGTTTGATGTGTTTTGCCAGGCCAAAAGAAAAACGCTGCCCATCTCTTATTCCCAGTTGTGAGGGCAGTAAACAGTCTTTAGTAGTTTAGCAGCTGCTTCATATATTTGACAAGTACTGCTTATTCGAGAGCACAAGGATTAGAAACTCGGCTCCATCTGAAGGACTGCTTGCAGTGCGTGTGAAGGGAACATTTTAAATAATTACAGTTTCTTTCTAATAATACTAATCTGGAAACACTTTCAATTAAGTAGTCTTTAAATAAGTCTGATCATTTGAACATTTTGTACAATGTTGGATTTAAAATAATTTAGATTTTCAAGACATTTGAAAATAATTTCAGCTTTGAGAGAGAAAGCCGTGTCCTCCCTGGAATCTTTCTATGTTTTTTTCTGCCTGTTTCTCTATGAAATATCAAGGGAGAAACGTCAGTAACCTTTCAGGGTATCACATGGTACTTACAAACATTTGCTGCAGTACTATCACAGAGTATTAGCACGAAACTAGTAACACATGCTGACAAGCGGTAAGCCCTCAGAAAGGCAAATCATTAAAGCAAAGTAAATTAGTGCAAAATGTAGTGGAACAATGTGCTAAAACCGTGAGACCATTTTAAATATACCATGGTTTACCTTCAGAAAGGGCAGATGAGATTTGGACAGGAGCATGTTCAATGACTTCACTTTCGAGAGAGATGGAAGGAGCTGTGTGGAAGCCTTTTGTTGGAGGAACCTGGCCCTCATTTCTAACAGCAGGGAAAGACAGATTGAGGAGGACAGCTGAGCTCAGCCTGGGTCCCTAGGGAGACTGCCTCGCACGGGGTCGGTAACCCAACCAGGAGAGTGAAGAGGAGCAGCAGCTTGGTCTGGGGGCTGTTTTTCCAAGATGTTCAGCAGCCATTGAAATTCTTTGCTGCCACATCCTCCACTGAGAGTTTCCTCTCTCCTAGAGCATGCATGTGTGTATGAAAGCTCGCCAGCACCTTAATTCCCCCCTTTGGCTAGGCAGACTGGAATACTGCTTATTTAAAGACCCAGAGAGAGGAGGGATTTAAATACCCATTCTGCTCAACCCCTGACGACAAACTGCACAATCAGTGAGCCAAGGAATAGCTGGGGGACAGAGGGAGATTAGGATGATCTGTTCCATGGTGCACTGGCATTCTTGCACAGTGCTATCCCTGAGTGGGGAGACAGGGGTCACAGTGAATGTACATATTTTTAAGAAGATAAGGAAGCCCATGTTTCCTGAATAGGTCTAGCTACTATGCTTCAGTGATACTTTCAGGGCAGTGTTTGACCATCCCAAAAGAGAGCCTGGCCATATTACAGTGAACACCCTCGTTCCTTCTTTCCACATACTGTAAGTGATTGTTTTTTACATTTCACAGCAGTTCTTGTATAGTTGGCACTGTATGCCAGCTGTCTTCTCCTGACCCTGCACTATTCACAATATCAAACTGTTTTGGCATCTGCTTTTGTTTCCTGCTGCAGTCAAGACTGCTCATTTTAATAGGGTAGGGCACTGTAGGAGCCAAGGCTTCCCCATCATGGCGATTTACACTTTAACAGGAAGCAGATAAAAATCCCTGTTGTGCCACATCTCCTGTAATAAAGCCAAAGCCCTGCAGGGCAGTTACTGATTGACAGAGTGTGAGAGGTGCTGGGAGCAGGGAAGCAGCGAAGCAGGGTACTGTGCTCTTTTAAATACTGGGCTACGTGATTGACTGCAGCAGGAGGACTTGGGGGGCTGTGGGGTTTTAACTGGCATTCCTGATGTAGAGCTCTCCTCCATTAACTATCAGAGTATTCCTTTGCTGCAGTACGTTATGAAACTATCATACATGCAGACCCCGGATTTAAACTGTCATCTCCCGGGCAGCTGTCTAGCTCACACAGCTCAGACAAGCTGTGCTCAAACCCACTGTGCCAAAAGGCCAGTCTCTCGGCACGGGAGGTTGAAACTCTCTGCACCCTAATGGGAGTAACATCACCCCTGACAGTCTTGTGTAACACTGTGAGACCTGTTCCACATTGGGTGCTGTTTGTTTAAACCCAATAAAAAATATGGTAGACCGCAGGAAAGCGTTGTGAAAGCAGTGGTAGAAGTATTTGTAAAAATTTGTAAAACTGGAAAATTTGATTAGCCTAGCTTTTGGTGGCTTCTGACTTACAGTGGGATTAACTGAAGCCTGAAGACTTTTTTGTCCTGCCCAAAGCAGTGAGAGGGAATTCAGAGTCACCATGACACTCAAGGGTGAAATTGATTAAGCTAGACCAATTTCTAATCCATTACACTGGGCTGTTTGTTTTCAGCACTAAAAATCCCGCTGGCCTTTAGGGCTATTTCCACAGGTTCTCGCAGGTAAGACCTGCGTCCTGAAGTCTGCCGTGTTGCTTCCTGTTCAGCACTTCCGCGGCAACCTTACTGGCAGTTGTCAATTGGAATGCCGGAAAAAAATCAATTGGCTTGAAACAGTATTTTGACAGAACCATGTTATTGAAGCAATATGTGATTTGTTTTCTCAAACTACAGTATTAGGGCAACATTCTTATTCAATAACAGCAGTACAGTATATGGAATACCTTGTACTTCTTGCTTGAGCATTGCTTACATACCATGTTCTTAGTTCTTTATACCAAAAACATTATCCTTATGAGCGGTGACACAGAATTCGTGGATTGGCTGGGTTTTGAATTCAGCAAGGGGTTTCCTCAACCTGCCACAATGCATATAATTTGCATCTCACAATTTAAAGAAAAACAATATCTTAGGTGTGTGGAGCAACAGTAGAGGCAAAATAGAACAAGTGCTGCTTTTGTTTTTTTTTCTAGCCTGTTGGATTGCCACTAGATCCTTTGCTTGTAGTTAAGGACTTATTTTGACACACATTACCGTGTTTAGATATGTTGAACAACATTAACATACTAAGTGAAAAGTATCGGATCTAGAGGGAGTGTACTTTTCTTTTGAGATGTTTGAAAGAAATGGCACTTCTAATATAGTGATCTATTAAATAATAACGTGAAGGTCTACGCAGGTTTTTTAATTAATAGGAATCCTTTTATACCACACCATTCTGCTCTTTGAAATAAACATTCATTCACATCTGTCACCTCTCATCAGGGTGATAAAACTTGACTTCTCTTTTTGCTGCTACTATAAGTAATCCAACCCCTATAATTGCAATTGCACAATGGTGTTCTGGCACGTACAGTATTTCTGCTGTAGTTAGCCCTGATCTCTTTGGAAAAAAATGGCCTCCTGCGATCTGTAAAGAACCATATGCAAAGGTCAGTTCTAGTGCTGCATATTCTAGCAGATTAAAATAAAAACATTCAGAAGTCAATCTGATGGCTAGAGACACGCCCCTGCAGACACTAGACACTAGACACTAGAGACACTGTGGCTGTGTGTAGCTCTGACTGCCTTAAGGACCGCAGAGTGGAGCTTTACGCCTGCTTATACACATTTTACTTGCTGTGGTTTTTGATAGTTTCTATTATGCTTTGCTACATCTATCTATAATTTAATATGCTTTCACCATGGATTTATTATTCTTTTCTATAAAAAATGTAAACTGTCCCCCTTTTATAACCATTGACTTGGAAAGCACACCCTAAAAGAACAATTACGTAAGCCCACACCTCAGTACTTCTTACTGCGGAGGTCTGGGAGTAGATTTCGCAGGTGAATTGAGATTTAAAGAGTCAAAGTGGGCTGGTAAAAGAAGATTAGCGGTGGCTTCATTCATCTCCTAGTCTGCAAGCTGGTAGAGTCCCTGCCCAGTGCTCCTCAGTAACTGTGCCTCCATTCAACTTCTCCACCCCCAGCTGGTCCATAATGACCCCACAGTTAAAGGAACCTAATGAGAGATGGCAGACGGGCACTTTCAGTGCCTTCCTAATTAAGAGGCAGCACCACAATTTGGAAGCAGACAAAAGACAAATTTTCCATCTTTCTGTGTGCTTACTCACGAGAGGGCTTAGAGAGGCCATGCATGTCAAAGCGATGGGCTGTAATGAGCGTTTTATTGCTGGGGAATACTGAGCGCAGTTAGAGATCTTGACCAGGGTCAGCCCTGGGCTCTTCAGATCAGAGCAGACGCAAAGTGAACATGACTTTTAGCCTTCCAGGAGCCTCCTCTCCACTGTGCCTCCCTCCCCTTGGTGCTGTGGACCGAGCAGCAGGGTGTGGGTCACATTGTGTCCAGCCACCAAAGCACAGCAGGCACCCGTCTCTTCAAGAGTGTGCAGCATCGCTGCACTCCACTGGCACAGTCACCCCACTCTCCTTCTGACTCCAGACTACCCCAGACTACCCTTCAGACTACCCCGCTACAGCTGCACTCACTGGAGATCAGTCTGTTTATGAGCCACAATTACTTCAGGATCATTAGGGATTGATTAGCAATCACATGCAAGGTCATTGAGGTGTTTGTAGGCACTAAGCTGTTACATGTCCCTGGTGTTTGAAACAGGAGGCTAAGGAATTTGCATGAGAAAATACCGCCCTAAATTTAACATAGGATTCCACTGACAGCCTGGAATCGGCACAGCAGACACATTGTGGTCTATACCAAGAACTGACTGTGAGCAAGCTGTAGAAAACCTGGACTAGGTGCAAAGTTATGAGATTTTGGCAGGCATCTGTAACAGCAGTAACTTATTTCAGTAATAGTCTATTTAATATATCCACAGGTTCTTCATAAACCCTAGTGCATGAACATATGCTATCACTTTCTGGATTGGAACACTTCCAGGAAGTTTTAAGGCTTCCTGGGTCATTGCATGGAGCAGCCCTTCCCTTGCCACAGTGTGCATCAGTCCTGTCACCGTGATGGGATTCTGCCCTACACTGAGCCTTCCAGCTATCCCCAGTTGTTACTCCCACTCTCGGTAATAATGGTTCAGCAGAAGTGGTCCAAAACCTGCTTATCACATTTTGCTTAACAAACATTCCTATATCAAAAGGCAGTTTGCAGTATGTCAGAAATTTTCATTACTCTGTTGAACGCATGTAGGGGAATAAAGACAGTAATACTCTCATACACATTGAATAACCACCTAAAGGGAGTGGTTGTTCATGAGGGCATCATATTTTATTTGAGGCAAGCAGAAAGTTAAGTTGTTTTGTTACTTACCTCTATAAAGATATGTCAATAAAGGATGCAAAACTCATAGCTGGCCTTGAGGTGTTGACCACACCCACTTACCTTTTTTGTTTTTTAGCAGGCAAACAGGTAAGTCTTATCAAAGATTACTTCTGTAAATTTGCATTGTGATATCTGTTTTTCCTGCTTTAACTGAGCAGGGAAGCAAGCGTTTTGCTTTGCCACAATTTCTATTCATTTGGATCATGAATTCCTTACTTTATTGCATTTACTGTATTTTTATAGTACATCTGTCAGGAAGGAGAAGTGTCTCACTCTTCCCCATGTTTGCTGAAATATGTAGCTGGATAGGACCGCTGTCAGCATGGCAGCAAATGCTCTAGCTAAGACAGAGGAAGCGACTGATCCTGCCTGGAGTTAAGCCTCTCAAAGCAAAATGCTCCCCATTCCTGCATGCTCAGCTGGCTCCTCCTAATAATAGCTGCCGAGTGTGATCAGTCCGTGTCTTTCCCATGTGCCATGTTGCTGCCTGACCTGGACTGTTACCAAAGCAACACAACACAGGAGTCTGACACATGTCACGACACCTGGTGAAGAAACTAGGGTGAGTGATCCATGGGGTAACCACCAGAATGAGCCCCTCCTATTCTCAGGCACATTGGCCACACTAGGCCTGTATGCCTGTGTCCTGAAACATGCTTGTTGTTCTCTGTATAGTTTTATCATTCTCAAATGTCCTTGTTTGAGCAATTTATTTCTAAGTTGTGATCTTATTTGTTTTGCATTACATATGCAATAATGTCTTGGCCTCTTTTGCCTCCCACTGTTAGAAGGAACGAAAATGGAATGGTTTGATTTTTATTTGTTTTGGCCAAGAAGACTAATCAAGACGAGACTAATTAGACATATTAGACAATATTGCACCTGATCTCTCTCAGCTCCCAGCAAGGTGGCTTTTGAGTCTCAGAATAATGCCATGAGGCTGAAATTGCAGCACTGTCTTGGTTTGAACTCATGGAAGTCAAACCTACCCTTGGCAGCGATCGCTGCAAGCTCTGAGGCTATGCTGAGAGTCTCAATCGGGACTGGAGCTCAGAGTCAAGGGCGGATATTATGCACCGGGGCTCTTTCCTGAGGTGTAAAATGTTGCAGGTCAGGAGGTGGTTGTGTGCAGAACCCAAGACCCCTCTGATTTCTCCCCAGCTGGAGGCGTTGAAAGGCTTGAATAAGATTTCCAGCTACTGTAAAGCCAGCTCTTATAATTAATGTACCAGAGTGCCTCCAGTGGGCTGCAAATGATTTTAAATTTTAGGAAGACGTCTTCTTAATTAGAGGCAGTCTGCCTTAGACTCTGTAAGAATTTCCATTACAAAAGCAAGACTGTCTTTGCTGCAGCACCGACATTTGAAAGCAAGATATGCAGTCCCTGTGAGGTTATTTAAGTGAATTTAATGCTTCTTTGGCTAGAAATGAAGAAGTTGTTACTTCCCTCTGTATGATACTTTTGCCAGTTATAAAATTTCCTTCTCTGGGGAGCCCCTGGGGAGACAAATCTTTTCACCAGCACTGTTTACTGTCAGAGAGCTATAGGAATACAGGTTCAAACTGTCTAACTCGCTAATTGACTCTCATGTTGAACTGGCACTTGGATCCTGTGTAAAATGAGAGTTGATCCCCTTCTTGGGTGAAAAAAGTGAAATATTCGTGATAGATATTGGTCTGAAATACAGTGTCCCTTTGCATACACAGTTTCAGTATTTTCAAACAGTGGGAGCTATTTCTCGCTGTGCCTTCTTCTGCTGCCTAACCCTGGGCTGAGCCAAAGACGACTTTTGGCATGTGCCAAATTGAGGGGTGAATTTTTTGTAACGCTGTCCGTGTTTGTGAAGCAAGCTGAGACAACTATTTCAAATGTGGCCTGAGCTGAGCTGGACAGAAAGCATTTTCTCCCCTGGGTTAATGGAATTCACATCATGCTGGCTTTCCTTTCTTAAACTCATCAGAAATTTAACCTTCATTCTACTAAAGTGGGAAGATTCTTCCCCTGTGAAAGCATTCTGTAAAGGTACTGTAGGGGCTTTCTGTAAATGGTCTCTAAGTCTTATCCATAGGTATATGTGCCTATCAAAATTCTGCGCTTTTTCATGATGGTTGTGAAAGCAGCAGGAGGGACAGAAACTCTAGGAGGAAGACCTCAGTGAACATGTCATATGTTCTTAAGTGGCCAGACACTATTAGAGGAGTCTGTGGACGAACCGGAGTGCATGAAATAAACAGAAACAGAAAAAGGAAGCTTAAGCTCCCATCCCCTCTTTCTGTACCCTGGGCTACAGTGGAGTGGAGGATTTTAAAGTATAACATTTTTCTAAATATGTAACAGTCAGAACTACTCAAGGCTCTTCAGAATTGATGACTAGAGATGTGCTCCAGTATTGCTGTCTTCTTTCTCCCACACAGGCCTGTGAAGTGAAAAGTAAAGGAACTAAAAAAAACAAAACTCAAAGAGTCTGAGCTGTGCTGCTCCCCGGGTTGCCTCAGTCCAATCCGGCCAGTCAGTTGGCTGACCGAGTGCAGCTGGAAAATGATTTCCTGTTGCGCCGCACAGCAACCATGCAGCGACATGACAGCAATTTGTCTGAGGTCACGCATGTTTTATTTAAAGAGCCTTAAACCTGCTGAGCCTTGGCGGATGATCTCTGACTGGGAAGTGACCGGGGTCAGTGGTGTACAGGGGGAGAGTCCAGTGGTAGGAAATGCAATGGAAAACAGACTGCTGGTGGTCAGAATTGGAGCTGAGGTTTGGACCCCATTATATGCTGTCCTGAGGCAAAACAACTGAACTCCAGAGAAAGTTGCTTTTAATAAAGAGTGTACAAATGGTAACAAAATAGAGCAGGCTGTTTATCCTGTCTAGTCCTCATCTGATCTTATGTTTCTTGTGTTTGCAGAGTAGTGAAATATTTTTTTAAGACTCGTCTCGATCTGCACCATTAAAGCCTGAGACACCACTCTTACGAAGAAGAAGCTCTCTGAAATACAGCTGAGCCAGATTGTGTATATTGGTGCCACTTGCTTCTTTCAGGTCTTTCAGTGCTTAGAATGATTTCTGTATACGCACCACAGCAGTTCATCCATTTTGTTACATAATACAAAAGTTTGCAAAGCAATGTTTTCAAAGTTTGTTGAGATAACTTCATGAAATAGTTTCTGTATGTGTCTCCATTTACCTTTTTATGACTTCTCCATAGATCTCACAAATCACTGTTCTCAGGGAACTAATTAGACATGATCCCTCTAATCCCTGGGGACCAAGAACAGCAATACAGTACATCACTCTGTCAGTCAGGGCACTGTTAAATGGTTTTGTGATTAGTGGTCCTGTCTCTATGTTAACCCTCACTGTTGGGGGTTTAAACACTGAGTGCATCTGTTCAGTGACTCAGTGTCTCAGAGGAATGGTTCAGTGTGGAGATGGAGCTGAACTGACTCAGTCTCCTCAGCCAGAGACACTAAAAATCTATAAATCACTTGGCTGCTTGGGTTTTTTACTACACCCTGTTGTGTACACAGAACCTAAATCAGAGGCTCAGATGGGACTAACAGAGGTATCCCTGATCATCCTGGTCAAATAACAATGCCTGGGATAACCAGTGGATGTGAATTTAAGAGTGTTTGTCCACAAGACCAGATGAGTGAGCCCTTAAATCACTGATGTAGAAATCACACGGTCTAGAGTGCAGTTCTCTGTGGTATAAGGAGTGTGCTATTATCCATCTTGTTGTGTGAGAGCGTGAGTCCGCAGACATTTTCAGGACATGGAGGACCCGTGTTTGAAGTCTTCTCTTTGAATTAGGGCCCTCATTTTAAACAAAAAAAAGCAAATAGAAATGCACACACAATGGTAAGCTATAGGACCTTTCAGTACGAGCATGATCAATGACCCAAGAAGCTTTTTCAGTAAATTTACCCTTTTAACTTGTACTAGAAATTACATGCTGCAGCAGCACATAGTTTCAAAGGTTTTGATTCCTCAAAGTCGACCACCCGAATTAGATGCAATTTTGAGTCCCTTCGGGGGGATCAAGGCATGATGGTATGATAATTGTGCTGATTGCTCTATTTGTAGCCGTCAGAGTGAGGCTGTTTGACGCAGTATTTAAAAAACACATGTGGTTCTGTTTGTATTAGAGGAGGAATTCACTGATCACTGACCTATTGACCACAAAGCAGCAGGTACCAGGCATCCCAGCTATGCGTTACCCCAGACATCCCATTTGGATTTGTTTCTTCCCCTGTTCTCGTTTTTTATTCCTTGTTTCACCTTTTTATATCCAGCTGTCTTTTCATCCATCTCTCCTGTTCTGTGCCTGTCCTGTTTAATACGTTCTTGGCTTACATTTTTAGATGCAGAAGTATTTTCTGGAACATTTGTAATGCTAGTCACCTATTTTAGCTTCTGCACCATAATACCTGAGCAGGGTGCTGTGGAGTGCTTCTCACTTGATGTGGGTCTCCCATAGCATTTTTCACCTGCCTTTTGTCTTTTTGGCTGACAGGCTATTACCCCAGTCTGTATCTGTACAGCACAGAGCATGTTTGGTGCACAGAACGTAACGAAGCATTCAGTCAAAGTCCAACAGATTGCGGAACAGCTTCTACCTCCAGGCAATAAGACTGCCAAATAGCCAACCTGCAGCTCCTTCTGCAAATCGCCAGTAATGGCTACATGGACATAGTTTTCATTGTATTCGGCATACTGCACTACTTGGACATAATATATTGCATACACCCTGGACACATAGCAGCTCTATTTATATTGAGTTTTGTCTGAGTTTATTTTATTCAATTTCTATTGCACTATTATCTATTATTATGTGACCTTATTTTGTAACTTCTGTGATTTTTACCCCCCCCACCTCCTCGGTGAGCTGGTAGAAAAGACATTTCATTGCCAGCAACTACTGCTGCACGCTGTATTGTTGTGCATTTGATAAAAAAGCTTTGATTGATTGATAGAACAGGGCACAACACAGTGTGGTTTCCTGACAGATGTACTGTAGCACACTCCCACTGCTGCTAAGATGAATGACAATGGTTAATCTGCACAAGCACCAGAAGTACTGCTGCAAGCCACATTGTATGCCTTTCTTTTGTAACTGTAATTTAAACATAAACTGTTTTCTCTTTAATTTGTATTTTAAATTATATTCTGTCAGAAAATATCAGTAATTCCATCACTGATACCCCAGTGAAGACCTCCTACTTTATGTCGCTTATACTGTATATAAGAAATAGCATTCCTGGGAACACAGTCCCGTTGAACCCAGGCTGTAATTGCCTCTATTAGCACTGATCCCAGCAGCACTCCTTTGTCTGGAACGTCTCTTCCGCACTAAGCTAATTCTCATCCAAGTCCAACAAAAGCTAGATTGAGTGACAGAAATTGAAGACTGCTTTGAGCTTTCAAGGTAAGCCTTAGCACACAAAGGTGTGTGACACAATTGGAAAAAAAAATGTCTACTACAAACTCTATAATAAATGCCAAAGATTATGTGTTTATCTGTGCCAAGATGTGTCAGGGATTAAGTTTGTGAAAAATAATGCAGTTTTCACCTTTACCATTGCCCTTACTTGGATGAAAATCTGTAATTCTTGGAGCACACACTGAAAGAGTTTCTTGACACATCAAGAGCAAGGTGCACAAAAGTAAGACTTTAAACTTATGGTACTTAATAGATGCCTCTATACTGTTTACAAATATGGATGGCAGAAGAATGTAAAAGATAAAAAATAAATAATACTGTAAAGTCGCCAGCTGTGTTCCCCACTTCTTTCTGCAGTTTGCCCCCCTCCATAGCTGTGTTAACTGGGAATGCTTCCATACAGCTGTAGTTCTTGGCACATCTACATGGCAGGACTGACCTCGGGAGACAATGAAATGTCCACTCTGCCCACACCATTATAAACCTCTTACCACAATTGGATGTTTAAATACATTTTACTGTGGAACAAAAACATCTATTTATGGCATGGGGGACCTGCTGCTCTGTGAATCTTAAATCTATTTAACTGGCTCAAATATCTTAGCTACCACTTTCTAGGCTGAATTATGAGGTGAACTTGGTAAGCAAATCTGTGTGTTTTAACAACCAGCATTTATTACCTTAAATTAGTGAGTATTGGCATTCCCTTTCAGACACAGAGTGCCAGTGCTTCCATCTGCCACTGTGAACTGTGTGATTGAAAACAGCACTGGTTGTCAGATGTTTTTTTCAAGGCATTTAGGGCTTCTGCCAGCACTGCAGCTCCAGAGTGCAGTAAATTGAACAGCTGGAGAGGCAGGGAGGAAATGGATTAAAGTTGGTGTTTAGGCTGGGGTATAGCACCATTAACACCCTCGCAGCGAGCCTGCGCTCCCTCTCCATGGAAACTCTCATCCCCTCGACTCTCTTCTCTACCCCCTCGTCCCTTCTTCCTTCTGCCCTCCTCAACCCCTAGTCCTCCATCTTCCTACACTCCTTGCTTTCTTCTCCCATGCAGCCATTTCTTTCTACAGATTGAGGTATGAGTTTTTCGTTCCCTCGGCATGTGTATTGATGGTGGCACCCACTGTCAGGCTCTGCTTGAGGGCGAGCCCCTGACTCTTTTCTGCACAATTCAACCCTGCAGCTGTAGGAGGTGTTTGCAGAATTCCAGGTGAGCGATCTCAGATGAGCTGTTGTGCATCACTAGTGCCCAAACCTTGTTTTCGGACTGGAGGACTGATGGAGATTTTGCTGTAGGAAATCTTAAGTGAGATTCTCATGGGGTGTTTAAGATGGTATAGCCATTTCCTGCTGAAGTAGAAAACCCTGTGAACCATTTCAGGCAGTCTCCTCTGGGTTTGTTAGACCAAGGCAGGTGTCCTGTTCCTGAAAAACCATGCATCTGGTCTTGTCTAGGTGTAGGTGGGTGTCTGCATGGCTAGGTCCTCTATTAGAGATGCAGTTTGATCCTGGACTGGTAAAGAGTGGGCATAGGGAATGACATGCTGAGGCCAGCTCATTGATCTATAGACGTTGAAGAGACTTGTTTTAGACTGTATCCCTCTCTCACTGCACAGCTTTCTTGTAAGAACCACTGCATTGGTTTTCATTGTACATATTCCTGATGGGGTCAGAGGTTTTCCTATCTATGCCACTGTCAGATAGACTGAGCAGCAGAACTTAGTGCCACATGGAGTGAAAGGCTACCTTTTGAAGTTGACGAAGCAGGCACTTTCACCTTTCTTGTGTCGTGTACATGCCTGTTGAGGAGGTTGTGCAGGTCATCGATGTGGTCAGTAGTGCAGTGGTTGGGGAGAAAGACAGTCTGGCTTCTACTCGGCACATTGAGCTGTGATAGGAATACCAGGATTCTGCTGTTCAAGGACACTTCTTTTCATAGAGATCCTCTGTAGTTGAAGAGGTCAGGCTCCTCTTTTCCCTTCTCCCACAAGCTCCTATCCACACTGACTCCTTTCACCTCCCTGCTTCTCCATCACCGCCCCCTTTCATCTCATCCTTCCCTGTTGCTTACTGTACCCGGATCTAATCTTCTCCCACTTTTTCACTCTGTGTCAGAAGAAAGCTTGGTGTTTTGCTTAAAATGCTAACAGAAAGATAAAATTGCTGGTAGCCCAGACCCCCTCTTCCTGTTACTAGTCACACATGACTAGTGTGACTAAGACAGAGCAATAAAAGCACATTGTACATTCAGCCTAACTGTGAGCGTGTCTCAGCACCCGGCATGCAGAGCCCATATCTATAACCATCTCTCCAGAACAGTGAAGCAGAAAACAATGTGATAAAAGACAGCATAGCCAGTGATATGTTGTGACTAGGACTGTTATCACAAGGTAAAAAATGAATTTAAACCGGAAGACCTGTTTGGTTTCAAGGAGCTGTGAATTAAGTTCACAGCTCCTTGAATTAAGAATTAAACTGAGTTAGCGTTAGTGTGTTGCAGCTTGTCTGTACTTTTGTTTGAGCATAACTACAGCAGATAAATAATCAGAGACATTTTAATTTATTTTGTGATTTATGTTCTACAGTGCTGTGTTAAGAGTCCAGAATGATAAAAAAGGTATGAGATGTCACAGTAAAGATAATTGATGGTGGGATTAGTACAGTACCTGTTATCTCTCTTTATCTGTAGTGCCTTGGAGAATTAACACAGTACAAGTAACTGTTTTCATTTTCACAGCACACTGTTTTGCTTTTTTCATCATGCTATTTAAGGTACCCAGCCAATAGCATTAAATCATAATGGTCTAATAAAAATGTTGCACTGGTTATATGGTAGTGTTTGAATTTAAAAGATTTTTTGGCAAATGCACCAATTACACCTGCACATAAGGATTTGTGTTTATAGAGTAGGGTAAATTACTTAGAGACTCTTCTCCTACAGATGCCATAATCACTCTTAAAGCAGAATAAATTCTGATAAAGCGCAGTGAAATTATTTTTGTAAAAGCATGGGAAAGCCCAGGCTACAGGACGGTCTTTTTACAATTTGGGGTAACCTTGGCACAGCCCCCCCCTTCTCACTCTGTTCTTCCTCTGCCTCCCCAGGCGACGAGAGCCACGCTGACGGCCCACTGCGCCTCTCTAGGGGACACTCTGGGCAAAGAGAATGAGCTGGCCCTCATCATCGACGGCCAGACGCTCAAGTACGCCCTCTCCTTCGAGGTGCGGCAGTCCTTCCTGGACCTGGCGCTGTCCTGCAAGGCTGTCATCTGCTGCAGGTAGGCCCTGCATGCCCGGCGCTGCCGGCCGGCCCGTCCTGGGAAAGGACGCGCTGTGTGTGGCGGCGGCGGCGGCGCCACTCTGGTCGCAGACAGGAAGGCGTCACACCGCTGCAATTTTGCTCGCTTCTCCTAACTCTAAATAAACCCCGGCTCAGTTTATTTACTTCTCTGTTCCTCATGGCCACGTCGGCATGCTAGATTTTTAACCTTTCCTGTGATTTTCCAAAAATAGCGAGGGAATCGTGTTCATTTTGGCTGTGTATCCATGCGGGTCTCCTCAGTACATCAGTAGCATCTTTGTGTTCATTAATGGAGGCTGGGTGGTGGTTCAGTGGTTAACACAGTTACCAGCTGAAGTCCCATCTCTTCTTTTTTCATCCTTTATTTTACCAATAAGATCCACTGAGAACAAATTCTCATTTGGCGATGACGACCCTCTTAATGTGCTGACAACCAAGCTTTCCAGTTGGGATTTGGGCCCACAACCGTCTGGTCCAGTCTCTCTGATCCAGTGTTTTCCTGTGCCCTCCTGTGCATGCTACTGAGATGAATGCTTTTAAATGTGCTATACAAAATACATTTCTTTCTTCTTATTGTGCTTCTGAGTGACCCTGCTGCATCAGTTGTCAGTGCATAGTTCACTCCCCAGTGTCTGTAAGATGCTTTGGATGAAGGGATCAGCTGCATGACAAGTTGTTATTATGATGATGCTGTCTCGCCATGTTTCTTTGTGACATAATTTTCCCTAAACTTCAGTTCAGTGGCTTTCCGGACAGCCGGGACTGCTCCAAATTATTTACTTGTGTGATATACTGTATTGGTTGCAGATTTTTAAGAAAGTTTTTTTTTTAATACATAAAAGCTACTCCTATACGCTTCAAGGGCCAAATCAACGCCTTTGAGATTCATTGTTCGAAGTGTTTTCTTCTCGGAGGTTAACAGCTTGATTTGATTTTCTCCAATCAGCCGCTGCTTGGTGAGAGCCTTGGGAGGTGCAGCTGTGAGAAAGGGTCTCGGAGTCCGAGCGGTGCGCTGCATCACAGCATTCGTGTGGCCGTAATACAGACCCGCGCTCCGTGAGGAGCAGAGCGGGGCCTGGCGCATGAGCTCATGTCTCTGCCAGCAAGAAGGGAAATATTTAAACTGCATAGGAACAGTGAGCTTCGTTCCATGCTGCCACACTGGTATAGACTAAAGGAGTGCCTGGAGAATTAGTTCAGTGCCTGTAAACTGAAATTACAATTTAATCTAGAACATGAGAGGACCAATAAATCTATTTTTTTTTTATGAATGATGAACAGCACAGGTGCTGGCCAAAGCAAGAGGGGCGGTAATATTTTATTCTCAGATTGGAAATCGGACTCTGACTACACGGCAGTAAGATCATTTTCACCAGCTGCAGGGTCTTGTACAAACCATATCTTAAAATGTATAACCTTAGAAACAATTAAATGATCTTAACATCTACCTATTTGAATTATGTTGTCAAAGATGAAATATGTAGCACCTGGTACTGGTTAATATACAAGAGCCTGTAGCCTCTGAAGCTTTAATTATCTCAAATTACTGTACAACTGAATTGTTATTTCCATCCCTGCACTCAACATAATGGTCTCCCCATTCTTTTTTATTAATTTAGTATCTTCAGTTATCTTTGTTATACCCATCCAACTTTGGAATAACCAATTGTGTTTTCATGTCTCGGCTAACACACAGAGCAGGCAGAGTCCTCCAACATACCCACCTTTTAGCACATCACAGCCAGCACGGCCCCATATCAGGGGATCAGTGCCAGTTGGAGAAGAGGTCTGTCCCTCACCAACAGTATCACGAGCCTGCCGGTGTTGCTGAAACCCACCCTACCCCTGCAGCTTCTTCTGCATTTTCTTGGTGCTTCTTGCACTGAAAGCTCAGAAATTCCAAGACCCTGGTTGCAGTCCTGGGTGAGGCACAGCTGTTGTACACTTGAGTAAGGTACTTCACTCAGGTAGCTCCTGGAAAATGTCCAACTACATAAACTGGTATAAATATTGCCTTTTATCTAATATAAAGTTCAAGTTCAAGTTTATTGTCATTGTACTCATACACAGGTATATGGTATAATGAAATGCTATTTAACTAGCCCTCAGACGGTAAGCAGTACAAAAAGCAACAACAATACAATGGTATAAGAAAAGAAAGACAGAGACAACAGGCAATGTGCAAAACAACATCAGTTGTGCAAAATCATACATCAACAGAATGAAATAAGGATAGATAAGGATCAGGATAGAAAATTATGGGGAGTGAACGTCTTGACGTGTGAGGTAGAGGTAGATTTCAATGTGTGTTTGAGTTTTGATAAAGAGAGAAGGCACTGTGAGGGTTCAGATCGTAGGTGAGAGAAGCTGGGAGTTTAATAGTGTGATAGTGCGGGGGTAAAAAGTATCTTTGGGTACAAAAATGTCTTCAATGACAATAATGACATATTGAATAAACATTAGTAAACAGCTGGAGGCATCTTTTAGGGGAACTGCAAACAATATCTGAGGACAAACTGCCCTTCTTTAAAATAGCCCAGCAGCTGGAGCAGTGCCAGGGTCCTTTCCTGTACTTTAGGAAGGTAGCGGTCTAAGCTAGAGCTAATGAGCTCACAGTGGGAATTACTCAGATGAAGGATTAGAATACTTGCTTAGTTATACCGTATCATCCAGAACTTCACTGGAAACGGCTGCTGGAATTGGGGAATAGGAGAGAGCCATACCGCCTTTGTTACAAGAAGCGATTTCCTTTGTAAACAGATTCCCCCGACAACCTGCAATTATTTCAGCAGCCCCCCCAGCACCCAAACTAGCAATTATCTCACAGAAAGACCTGTTACTAATTCAAGCTGTCATTCCACTTCCATTATGTAACAGCTGGAGTAGTGCTGGAAACCGTGGTGGAAAGGGTTTACACAACAGTGCCATCAGATGAAACACAGAAGTATACTGTATGAGCACTACTGTGCCACATATTAGCACATTGTCAGGGGTGTGCCATCAGGCTGCATCAAGATAAGTTCTGCGTTAATGTAATGAACTATGATAATTACTGTCACAAAGTATCATTACCCTTACCGACAGACATGGGAAGGTACTGGACAACAGATCTATTAATATGATCGCACTTCAGAAGAATGTTAAAACTCCTTCTTTTCCCCACACTTCTGCTCTCAGCACAATGCTAGATACACTGTTCTCACAGCAGGACAGCTCAAAGTTGACAAAATATCTCACACTTTCCTTTCAGAAATGGGAGGTTTAGGCTGTGAGTGAGGCACACAGAGAGCACATGATATTCTGTCCATAAAAGCACCCTCCTTCTTGTCTGCTGGAGGCCAGTTTGCGCTGTAGCCCAGCTTCAGCTGAGATACTAGATTAGAATTTGGGAACTGGACACCTAATTGCTTTGCAGATGATCAGACAGCTCGCAGACCAAAGAAGCAACACAGTGCTTTACCACCCCTTTGCCTTCTGGTCCTTAAAGGAAAATACAGCCCTTTTGGTTGCAGACAATTTAAATGCTCGTACTTAGGTTGTCTCCATAAGGTAAAGCAATATGTTTCCTTGGAACACATTCCTGTGGTGCATGTTAATGAGATCAGGCCAGGCCCCCGCGGCTTTGACAGGATGTGAGGCAGAAAGCTGGCTGTACAGCAGTGGTCCCTGCAGACCCCCTCCTCCCCTCCGAGCACAGTCCGGCACAGCATCCATGGAGGCAGGGAGCAGTCTGTCTTTCGGCACTGGAGCTTTCGGAAGTGGGGGTGAGCGGGCAGTTCGGGGAGGGGAATGAGCAGCCGACTGCTCTATCAGCACCGTCTGGCTATCAGTCTGGCCTGTCCCACTCTCACGGATCTTCACAGCCTTCATAATTGTCCGTTTCTAGCCAGGTTTTTTTTTTATTTTCTCACTGACGCGCAGTTGTTTGCTTAATCGATTTGCTGGCTGAAGCAAAACTCTGTCAGAAAATGTCACTTGCTCTCCCTAATCTGGCTTTTTTTTAAATTGATTCCATTAAAAGTTTTTCCATAAATATCCTGTCCACATGTGAGCAAGATATAGAGACAAAAAAACTGTGGGCATCGGGACAAGGAAGTAGTCTTTTGTCCAGAGATACAGGTTTGCCCTCACAATGAAAAGTAGTTCTGCAACTTAAGAGAAAAGTTTATGTATGTTTTGCTAAGTATTGACTTTATTCAGCAGCACCAGGAGCCTTGGCATTAGGCCCGAGGCATTTAGAGGAATTGGGGTGCCTGGGCCTTTATTGGGGAGGGGTACATGCATTCATGTTAAACATGTTGTCAATACATCTGAGGTTCCCATAGCAACAGCCTGTTTGTTTGGATAAGCATTTCAAACCAATACCATGTTGGAGCTCCAGCTTCTAATTTTCTGCCAAATTCTGTGAAATTGCGAGGCCTTTGTTCTTGTTCCTCAGTGTGCTTCCTACACTCTTTTTCTTTTCGTCCCATTAACAATGCACCCTGGGGCATTTAAAATACTCCCCTCCCCATGTGTACGTGCCAGTGACACAGCCTTCCCACCTCTGCTGCTGCCTCTCGTTGCGGAGCACATCTGGTGTGTCAGAGAGAGGCAAACTGGGAATAGCAGGTCATTTGTGCTCGGGCAGCAGTGTGGAATGGTGGTTTGGGCTGCTAGAGTCACCACCTGTAATGTCAGGGGTTCAAATCCCACATGGGGCACTGCACTGAACCCTTGATAAGGTACTTTATTTAGATTGCTTTAGCAAAATCCCCAGCTGTATAAATGGGCACAAATGTCCCTTTGGATACAAGCGTCAGCCAAATAAATTAATAATAAAAAAATGTCCCAGCTTTTGGACCTAATCATGTATTTGCCTCACTTTCAAAGTTAGAAAGCATATTTATTTGATTTTTTTTTTCTTTTCTGCTCCATTGAATTTTATTAATGAAGTGATACGTTTTTTCAAAGTCTTCTGTAGGTGTTTCATCTGGAAGGCGGTTTGAGGCACGTCTAGCAAAACAAACACAGAGCCTGTGAAATGCTCGGTTGGCAGGATTTTGCATGGCTCGGTGTTAAACAAACGAAAACAGGTACCTCCCTCACAGAAACGCGCCACTGGCTGTGAAATGAAGTGACCTCAGCTACCGTCTGTGAGAGTTTCCACCAGCGTCAGTGACAGAGCTTTCCCTCTGAGTCTACAGTCTGAGCTGCAGGCAGAGTCAACACTATAAATCCAGGCAAAGCCACGTGGTCACTGCTGTTGACAATAAACTGAAATATTGTCAAGCCTTGGATGGCGGTTTCTGTGAATCCCAGTTTCTTAAAGCAGTAATCTTCTCTGGGCAATACCTAAACTGTAAACATGGAACTCGCACTCTATAAATCTTCTGGAATGTGTGTAGGAGGAGCTCCAGGAGCTCACCCTTTCTGCTGAGTTCTTCAGCAGAAACAAGACAAGAGGGTGGATGCAGGAACTTTTTTCTGGAGCTTGACCACAGTCTAAAACACAGAATAACAGAGACTGTGAACGAGAGACTGATCTGCCGTGGTCACCGTTAGGATTACTTGGTGCGAGAACCCTTGCGAACTAGGACAAGAGGAATGGCAGCGTCCCTCCTCCAGAATGTCCACTGTCGAGCCAGCTGCCCATTTGTACTGCCAGCCCGGAAGTGCTTAGCAAACGCTGAACAGTGGACTGAAGTGGATTCCCCCTGCAGGCTCTCAGGTGCAAGGCAAGCGAAAGGCTCTCTTAAACATCAAGCATTAGGCAACCCTGGTCAGCCAACTCAATTTACCATTTACATATAAATGTATTCAATTTGGCAGCATGTCCATCCAAAGCTGCCTGCCTCGGCACCTGGTCAGAAGGCTGCATATAACATATAAAACCATATAGCATATAAAACCACAGCGTAGTGTAAATGAAGTGTTAATCCGTTGTACATCTTTGCACATCTTCGCCTGGCTTCCTTTGCACTTAAGAACATACAAAAGCAACAAAAAAAAAGCATCAAGCTCACAAGTTTGGCTGGAGCTCCGTCTCTCAGTCAGTCAAAACGAATTAAAGTCCCATCTGAGCATTAGCATACACGGTGCACAAGAAGGGCAGGGGTGGGAAGGGGAGGCTTGCAGCCAAAAACTATGGCAACGGGTTTGTCCCGCAGAAAACAGAGGTGGTTCTAAGGTGCAGGGTGCAGACTTGACGGTCGGGAGCCTGAGACAGAGCCAACAGTACAAGGAGGAAGCTCTTGTCCCTTTAGAGATACCCATTATGTTCTCCCTGGCTTCTCTTTAAAGAGAAGCAAAATAATTTTCCACCTGAACCATGAACCTGTGGGGTGTCAGCTTTCCAAATCCTTTTTGACCACCCACTGCTAAATCCAAACTGGTTTTATTTTTTTTTCTGTAGAAGAGTTAAGCAACACTTTTATTTTTTTTCCCCTGGTAAAAAGATACTATGATTTATGAAATCGGTGATGATGGTTTTTTTCCAGCATTGTGAAATAAGTAGGGATCAGCGTCTGATTTTATTTTTTATGTGCTCCAATCAGAAAATTTATTAATATATATAAATCATTAAGTACAATTAGCCTCCAGTAACATGAGGCGGCAGCGGAGTACCGCTGTGCTTTAGGAACAGTTTCTGTTTTGGCGAAACAGACATTGCGGGGAAGAACGTTTAATGAGGGAGTAGAACTCGGCATGTACTGTAGGAAACCTTGTTGAATGACAGCAGAGATCTTTTTGCTTTAATTTAACTGTGAAGTTTGCAGTTTTTACTCAGCCCTGGACCACCCAGCAATGCCAAATTAGGCGGCTTCAAAGAATTACAGAGCAAGGGTTGTGCTTGTGATAGTCCTTTGAAATGATTGTTAATGAAAATAGAAAGGAAAACCACCATGCAGTAGAGAATATCTGATCTCCACTTGTTATTACTTGCAGTTCGATTGGTTTCTGATTATTCCTGCAAGGCTCCCAAATGCACATTCCATCTCGGCTGAATTGCTCCAGTGCCACTGTCTCCCCACGATAGAATCACGCCTGTTATACCTGTGAGGTACACTGTGACTGAGCAACTCTGTTGGCTAGGGTCCTCATTGTTCCTACTGTTAATCCTTCTAATCCCTCCCTGTCAACAGGAGAAGCGTTGGAGTTGGGCGGGTTCTAGTGTGCAGTGGGAATGGTGCTTGTGCTGAGGCTCACGCTGACCACTGTGCGTCGGCAGCCATGTGGTCTTGTGGTACCTCACTGATCTCGTGAGGGTTTATAGAACGTAGGAGAGCTGCTCATTTAAGGAGAGTCGCAGGATTATAGGCATACCTTTAAAGTTCGTTTAAAAGAGTAGTTTTATATTGTATTTCAATCAAGTGAACCGTAGTCATAGGGAAATTAAATTGTTAGGTGATGCTTCAGCAAGCTTGTCAGCAAAGGTCCTCAGTGAATGAATAAAGATGTTATTTAGCATGGCAGCTGATATGCTGTGTCTCATCAAGGCAGAGGGGCCTGGGCCCATGGTCTGTGTCCTGTTCGAGACTTTCCCAGATCTTGGCTGAGAACGGGGGAAACACTGTCTCCTTCCTTCGGCACAGGGCCGGCACGCTGACAGTTCTCTCCAGGCCTCAGTGACAGTGATGTATGGCTGCCTTCTCTCCTGGGCCGCTCAAGACTTCAGGACTTTTTTCCCAGCCCATTCCATTGCTCAAGCTTGGGTTTCTCTGGGAGAGTGAGGTTCCTTTTTTAGCTGGCTTGGAGCAAGCTGGAGGAGGTTAGGGTGAAGAATTACACAGGTTTCCAGTCTGAGCCATTAACATTCAGCTTCAGCTTTTTAAAAAATAAAATCGTAATACACACAAAACTTCCCAGGTTAGCTTTCCTGTGTCTCTTCGAGACAGCAGTTGGTTTCTCCTGAAGGCACTTTCAAAATCCAAGACAGTTTCTATTTCTCTTTGTTTTTATAACTGTAGATTGCCAACTATTTTTGTTTTACTGACCCAGCTTGGAATAGTGATTTGTGAGTGTTTCATGTCCTGGCTCTCAGCTTAAATCCCTGCAACTGCAGGGGGGAGAATGAGGAAGTGTAGGCAGACTCCTCTGACATCTTTAACACCGTGCAGTCCTCCACCCCTTACTGAAGGACCACTGCCGGTTAGATGACAGTCCCATCGCTCATTGAAAGCACTGCACTGTGATCCTGCAAGTGCTCAGGAGGTCTGCCGGGGTCACCGTGATGCTCAGAGAGCCCTGACCGGCTAATCCCAACCCGCTCTTCCTGAGCACTGCTGCATGGGGGATCGTGGTCACAGTTTGCTAGCAACAGGACTCAAGCTCGCACCCATGATCATGGAGCCTGGCTCATGTTGCTTTTACTGGTTGAGCCACCCAGCAGGCCATCACACCTCTGATTATATCACACAGTATGTGTTGTGTTTGTATTATTATTTTATGATCGTATTACGAGCTGAATCTAGACAGCATGTACATGTCAGAATAAAATAAAAACTACAATCAGAAGATGAAGCTTCAGGATGGGAAGGGTTGTGCACTAGGCTGGGTTTTTTCTCACAGGGAACCCCACCCTCTCCCCCGCCGTGTCCCATCCCTGTGTGCCACACATCCAGGTGGAGGGGTGATCCTCGGGGGATGGACGGAGAAACGGCTCCCCCGGTTGGAAATCCTGTGTCAATGCCTCAGTGCAAAAGATAATATTATTAGTTGCGTGCAGTTTGACAGTTTATTGCAGCTGTGGGAGAAAATAGGAAAAGCCACCATCAATCAAATTTCTTTCTTTCCCTTTTTCTGTGGACACAGGGCTTGCTGTACAAGATGTAGTGGCCACAGCAGGCAGTAATTTTGGAGATTTATATCAGCAGTTGAAGTGTAAAGGGGCCCGATGTGACAGCAGTGTTCATCGTCAATAGCCCTTCTAGTTTATAGACTTTTTCTTCTTTATTTTGTGCCGAAAAAGGCATCTATTGATGTCTGAGAGAGAAAGAATGCGAGGGCCTGGTAAGTGTTTTGCAGCAGACTTCTTACAGAGCTGAGCAAGGCCTTCGAATCTCCTCCCAACAGCAGTCAGCCTGTTTGTTTCTGCACAAATCGGCGCTCGAGCAGTGCAATTAAAAAAACACCATGTGGATTGACAGTGTCCTCTTAAAGCGAGGCTCTGGAGCTCTGCTGCTCATCACGTGACCGTTGTCTGGTTTTTGTTTTGGCTGAGCTCATGATGACTTAATTGAACTCTCAAGAGACCTAATCATTTGTTACTCAAAACTTTTTAAAATTTGTTTTCTGCCCCCCCCCCAAAAAAAAAGTTGCAGATTTCAATACCCTTAGTTTGTTTTTTTAGTTCAGTGGTTTCAGAGCTGAAAACAATTGAGACAGTCTAATTAACCTGTGCTTAGTTGAACCAAAGGGTCATTGAAGGCACTGAGAGACCATCTGGAGGGAAAACCAGTCCAGTGACAGAATCACACCTGATTTTCTCCAAACTCATATTGGCCCGCAGTTGTGAAAATTTGATTCTCCTTTCACCATTACTTAATAAAATTGACAATTCCCGAAATAGGACATTAATTCTGTCAATTTTATAGAGTAATAGTTTATAATCCATTCGTTTTACCAGCGATTTCACTCAAACATGATTAGAAGTCCATGTGCTTGTTTAAATTATATACCCTTTCTATTTTCGGACAGTAAACCAAGCCTGTGAAGGCTGTTGTAGTATTTCAGCCTGAGTGAACTGCACTGCATTTCTTTTCACTTGTGCTTCAGAAGATTTAGATCTTAATTAAATGAATGTCAGCAATAGGATTTGTGAGATTTAAAAGTCAACAATAGGTGCTCTGACTCCTCTCTACCCTCTCTGTATCGGCTCTGTGGTGTGAAACCCCTTCTGTGCTAACAACGCACAAGGGACAGCTGTGAAATTACTACAGTAGAAAGAAACGGAAATGACTCAATTAGGGGGATAAAAGTATTACTGCATCTAGCCCATGGGTGCTAATTATATTTTATATTTGTCTGTTCCTTGCTCCGTGTGGGACAAGAGTTCCCAGTTATTCTGTTTCTTGCTGTTCATGCAGTGAAGCATGTCTTAGCTACATGGAGCTCACTCACACAAGCCTGATTGGTCCTGGAGTCATGGTGTGACTGGGCCTCCTCTCCTTCTGTATGGGACAAAGCCATGATAAAATGAGATCTAACTCCTAGTCTGGTTTGCGTTGGCTGAGTCTTACGAATGCCATTGACAGATTTCTCTCGAAATGAGGTCTGGAGTGATAGGAAACAAGAGGCTTTGTCCACTTGCCCAGAGGTGTCCAGGTACCAGGTATCTCTCAGTGGCATCAGCAACCCAAGGGTTAGGAGCAGTGTCTAAATGAATTTTTTAATGGATTGTAGAACTATACCAATGACCTTGATTTTCCAAGGTCTACTTCCACTCCTGGAAATCGTTTTACAGTGAAGAGAGTTGGCAGCTTCCTTGGACAGAGAATCACTTCTCTTTTTTCGAGGATTCAGTTGGGAGTTCATACTGTATGTATGTCAGAAGAATCAGGTCTCTTATGAGCAATTCTACACATGTGGTTCTTAACAGTAATGCTGTTAACGAGATTGTATAGATATAGATTGTATCTATGTATGAGGCATGTATCTCATTTTCTCTCTACGTTCAAATCTCGTTTCCTCACTCCCTCTCTCTCTTTATACCCTCCCTCTTCTTTTCTCTCTCTCCATCTTTCCCTCTCTCTCTGTCTGCAGGGTGTCTCCGCTGCAGAAATCGGAAATAGTGGACATGGTGAAGAAGCATGTCAATGCCATCACTCTGGCCATTGGGGATGGTGCCAATGATGTGGGCATGATCCAGACAGCACATGTGGGTGTGGGCATCAGTGGCAACGAGGGCATGCAAGCCACCAACTCCTCCGACTACTCCATCGCTCAGGTCAGAGGTGCCAGGAGCATGCCTTTTACGAGTTGAGCCACTCGAGAGCCCCAGATTATTTCCTTAATTCTCAAAAAGTTTTTATCATTGTACACTCCTAAAAATTCCTCCTAGGGGCGTTGTTTGTGGAGGGACTCTGTGCTCATTGCCAATGTTTCTGATTGACAACAGAACTCACAACAGTTTTATATGGTAAAATAAGTCTTACCGAAGAACATGAGAACAAAAGAAAGGAAACCAATGAGAGTCTTCAAGGTCATGCACTCTGAAAAAAGCAGTTAACTTTGAATGCCAGGGAAACTTAATTCATGCTCAAAACTTGGTTGTAACCCTTTCTTCAGCTTTGAAAAGTAACACTTTTCTGTGCTACACTGTGCCAGTGTCAAGCTTGTCACTGATAGAGCTACACTATTAGTAACAAGAAGAAAGTCCTAGCTAGATTGCTTAAGACTATTGTAATGTCAGCCCCGTTTCTATAAAGATCATGCATTACCGTTTTTTCATTCTGTTCTTGTCATTGCCTTTTCACTGAGTAATACAATACCTTGGCCACCGTATCTAGGCAGTGAAATCGACCACCAGAGCCTGGTTCCCATTCTTAGTTAATTGCTTCCTCATATCCACATGTAATAATTTCCCCTCAGGTATTCAAGGCCAGACAATAGCATTGTTTTTTTGTCTAAATAGCTTCCACGTGTTTGCGTGCCATGCTGTGCAGTTGCAGGCATGGTCATTAAGACAGGTTTCTCGAGGAGGAGGATGTGAAAGAACCACCCTGGACACAGTATACAGTGTCCAGCTGCTAAGTCTGTCCAGTGTCGGAATGCAAGGGGACTGACACTGCACAGAGCCTCTGTGGTTTGGCTCTCTTCCAGAGTAAGTTAAGCGCAGTCCTGCAGGAAATAACATTTTCTTTATTGTTTGTTTTTTTCCTGTAGTTTTCCTACCTGGAGAAGCTGCTGCTGGTTCATGGGGCTTGGAGTTACAACAGAGTGACCAAGTGTATCCTCTACTGCTTCTACAAAAATGTTGTTCTCTACATTATTGAGGTAGGAACAGTCATGGCAAGCAGGGAAGGGCTTTTCTGTACTTCTTTTCTTTTTTGTTTTTTATTCACAATTTTAATTCTCTTACAGTTTATACTTCTAGTGGGGGCCTCAACAGCTGAAACTACCACACTGGAATGTCAACAAAGCAGTTGTCTGTTGTTTTTTTTTTTAAACACGAATCAAACACTTTCTGTCAAACAAGAGCCAGAGCTCAGCTAGTGCAGTGTCCTGTTTCTTTTCAGGCTTTGTTTAACTCTGCTTTGGCTTTTGGGCTCCGTCAGGTGAAATCCTCGCCCTCTCCTGCTGCAGTGCTCCCTGACGCAATGCCCAGCGCTGGCTGAGGAAGACACAGGTGTGGGCTGGTGCAGAGGAGGTTGTCCAGGCATGGGGGGTAGCATCTGTCAGTTTTCAGCAGACAGCTAATGGCCACACCCTTTCGTGAGGGTGCCCTGTGGACGATTGGGTTTGCTCCACCCGGAGACTGCAGCTTCATTCAACTCTTTTAATTTCAATTTATTTCATTCGGTTTTCCTTGCGTTGACTTGGCCTTTTTTTGTTGTCAGTTACTGTACACGATTCCTCTTTTAAAACACGCCTAACTAAGCAAATAATCATGGCTGTGAAGTAACTGAGAGTGTAAGTCGAGGAATAAACAGCGGAAGCTCTTGAGGACTGGAGCTGCGTCTCCAGCTGAGCCCTGGCCCAGCCAGTGAGCAGGGCGAAAGCTCGCTCTGCAGTTCTCTGGTATGTTAAAAGCACTAGAGGAGCTGATCCAGGCTAGCGGAGCTGCCATGAGATAGCGTGCCCTTTAACCTTTCCCTCACAGACTGCTGATAGATCGTCTCCTTTAAAAGTGTAAAAAGGGAAGACTTGGAAAGCCTTTTGTGTTTCATTCAGGTTTTTTTACAATATATATTTCTCTCAAAAAAGTTCCTTACCCCATGACAAAAATCTCTTTTTTTAGATAATTTCTCCTCAGCAAAGAACAGCTTCCAGCTCCACATTTCATCTCAGCAGACAGGAGTCCTTTCAGAATCGTACATTAGTACTGCACTGAAATGCTAAAACAAAGCAACTCCTATTAACTGAAAGAAATGTGCTTAATTCAACGGCATCTTTGTCAGTAGGTCTACAGAGCTCCCACGGTTTATGAAATTCGCAGTGAGGCCTGTTCTTAACCGGGCATAGCTCAGAAGTTCTCATTTCCTGGCCGGCTCTGAACGCTTGGTGCCGAAAGACGTCGACCTTTCTGTCATGCATGCAATTTGTCAGAGGCGCGGCTCCTTCTCTTGTCTGGCTCACTTCTGAGGGATGTCGACAGATGCCATCAAAATGTCAGCAGCACTACGGGATGGAGGCATGTCCAAATCTGGCACCGCAGTACATATGGACTGGAAGGCATTAGCAGTAAATGCCATTTGTGACAGAGTGAATTCCAGTCCTCCTCTGAGTGCAGTGCGAATGGAACCTGTATGCGATGAAATCATACTGGTGTATACGCCTACCACCAAAATGCCCCCAAAAAATCAACACCATTGTCTATGGAGAGGCTCTGCAGGTATTTTTATGGACCAGAGTAAACTTTGCTAGTTACTAGGCCTGCCTTTCAGCCTTAGTTACCATTTCTCCTTTCAAGTCTTGTTATGGAGAATAACTGCCATTTTATCTGTCTACTGTAACAGCACTAGCTGTACAGAACGCTGACTTTGGATCACATTGGCCCCATATGGCACTTCCAGATCTGCTGTCTGTAACACAAGACACAGACGAGGGGACTGGGAGGTGGAGCACTGCATAGCGAGGCACAGCTGTCGGTGTGCTGCAGGGGAGCAGTGCTTGCTCCTGCTCACAGACATGTGACAGATCTCGCATGGACACTAAGGGGACTCTGGTCAGCCTGACTGGGGCAGTTTCCATCTGCACTTACTGTAGATCCTAGATGCTTATCATTGTGCAGCACAACCCAAAAACTTTTTAAATTCAATCTTTGAAATTCTGGGTTGATGTGCAGTCAGTGAACTTATAAGAGAGGCATCGCAGTTTGTTTGCAAATGGTGTATTTCTGCAACTAAAGCTGGACATTATTGGTTATAAGATATGGATTTGACTGTCCTGTGCCGATGTGTCACTAGAGTGCCCTTATGCCCTGCATTGTTTCAGTAGCGTTTCACTGACCATCTGTAGCCAGTGTTGAGGGTAACGCACAAAAGGCAGGTCTTTGTGAAGTGGGCAGCAGTGTGCCTAGGTATACTAGAAAACTTAAAGAATGTGATTTTTTAATGGATGAGTTAAAGGACTTCTAATATGGGTATAGCCGCATGTGACAAGTGCTTTGGAGCTAATGAATTAAAATTCTGTTACAAAAGGGAAGGCCTACTTGTGATGGGAATTGTACTCTCCACTGAGAACCTAAGAGTTCTGCTTCTGCTTGTGAACTTTGACCTCTCCATTGCTGGCTAGAGATTGGATGCCGGCAGTGGAGTCAGCCTAAAGGTCAAAGATCAGTCCCTGGCTTTTGTACACAGCAGGATGGGGGAGTCTGAGGTGACACACAGTAATGTCAACACACCGGGGTTCGTCTCAGGGGACAGAGGAGTGGGGGGAGATTGATCACATGATACAGCTTGCCATTCTCATTCCGTGATGGGACAAACAGTTTGGGGAAACTCCCACGACGGCTCAGAGTTTGCCGAGTTGTTCTGCGTTCTCTGATCTTTATTGTTTCAGAAAATAATAAATTGCAATCGGCTGCTCGCAGGCAATGGGTGGCAGCGCTGTTCATGAGCAGAGCAGCAGTGGGACGAGTGCAGGAGCCTCATTAGCTGGGTGCAAGGATATTGGGCAGCTGGGAGAGAGCTGGGATGTGTTGAATTGTGTCCCAGTCACATCAGCTGAGAGAGGGCAGTGTGGAGCAGCTTTAAGAGTTCAAGTTCCCTGTTTTAGCCTTCAGCAAGATGCCCTGATATTTCCATTGAACACAACCTATGTGTATTAATGGACACCACCTGTATTTGCTGGGTGGGTGAGTTTCCTGTAATGGGCTATTTCACAGGAAGGTGGGCAGCTGCGTCAGCATGCGCAGGCTGCAAAGGAACAAGTAATAGGTTTATTCCCTGCTGAAAAGAGAAGAAAGAAAACAACTGAAACGTTGTGTTTTCTTTCTTCTCTTTTCAGAATGGAATAAACCTATTGTTCCTATTTCACAGGAATGTAATATTAAAAGTACTCACGTTTTCTTGTTTATTTTTGTTTTTTAAAGAAATAATAATAAAAGTTAAACATTTTGCTTAAGAACTCTAGTTTCTGCCTTAATTATGTAACCAAAGAAGTTTTGATTTTAGGAATTATACACATGGTTTTCTTTTCTTAAAAGCATCATCAATAGCAAGATAGAACCTTTAAAGAGAGATGTTTGCTGCAAGGATTGTCAGTAGTTTCACTGGCTGATGTCAGCAGATTTCACCTCAGAAGAGTCACAGTTTCTCTTTGTCTCTGTCAGAGAGTAAAGCCTATGGTATTTTTTCTTTTTGTCAGGTTTCCTGTGCTCTCTCCTCCCTGAAAGGGAATACTGGCGAGAATGACAATAGCTGGTTTGAAAAAGGAATTGTTGCACTATGTTTTCCAAAGATCTTTTTGGGATCTGCAATACAAAGAGCTGCTGAAGGCTTGAAACTGGGCAAATGCTGTTTGCTTTACTGTGGCTTCTGGCTACTTTGGATTCTCTCACACTTTCTAGAGAGTCATCAGGACAGTTATTTTTTAAAAGCTGCTTGTTCTTTTGACTTTGTCTCATTTATCATCCTCTGTCTGCAAGTTTTCCTGTTTCCTGGAGTTTGCCCATCCTACTCTGGGTTTTAGGGACCTTGTGCAAATGTGACTGAAGTGTACTGTGGGCATCCTTTCTGGCTGCAATCTCATCCAGTCTCCTTCGCTGGGAAAGTTTCACTCAAGACGCGGGTCTGACACTGGTTGAAAAGACATTACAAGCCACAGTAAATATTTTATTTGAAAAACAAAGCAGACTCTGTGCTAAAGACTGCCATGGGTTCCCCTGTGCCAGATCATTGTAAGCTGAGCATTTAAGGGCTCAGTAACAGTATCCTTGAGGTCTGGGATCTGGTTTTCACATTATCTGTGCACATTCTTAGAAAAACAAATAAACAGAACGTGGAGACACAGCGGTACTTGTGCATTGAAGTATGGAAGTTGTAATTTTCATCAATACCCCAAATCCTTTGGTCCCCTTAGTTGGTAACAATACCATCCCTTCTTGTAAATGGAAGCTTGTTTTTGTCTCAGGCAAGCTGTGAGTATTCTGCCCCACTCTGTGTGTCCCGCTCTAGCGAAGCTTATGTGCGGGGCTGGGACAGGGGACAGGGGACAGAGGTCAAGGGGGTGTGGGAAGTTGGGGCACCATGAAGAATCGGCCTGATTTGTCCCTTGGCTAAACTACCTCCACTCACTGGAGAATGTCAGCTGATTTTGTCCTCTAACAGCTTCCCATGCACCCCTGTTTAAACTCTCTCGGCAAATCACACTTTCAGCCTTTTATGCAACTTGTTTTGTATTTAAGAAAAAAGTATTTTCTTAATGTTTGTTTTATTTGTGGGAGTGTTGGGGCACCTAGAAACACACCTGTACTACAGTGAGAGCCATCCCAGGTTCTGCAGTAAAAAGGGCGTGCTGATGGTGTTTTCTGAACAGAGCCGGGGATCCCATGCATCATGGGTGGAAAGTGTGGGTCATGTAGTGCTGTTCCTCCTGGGCTGGTCTTTCAGGGCCATGCACAGCCACATCTGTGTCTGAAATTATACATGATCATTTACTGAGACAATGAAGAATGTGACCTTTGAGCTGTTCCTTATACAGTAGTTTCTCAGGCTTTCTCTTTGCAGCTATGAAAACTGTTATTTAATATTTTGGTGGAAGACACCATATAATTTTGGCAATTTTTGCTTGTCTTTTCATCTAGCTAGCTATTTGACTACATTTTGTACTAACCAAGATGATTAGAAATGGATAGTTTATTTTTAAATGACGGGAGGGTGTGTGGATCCTCTTTTGATGGGTCTGCAAATAAGGACACACTGTTACAAGCACAATGCAAAGAATGTGTCCGAGACGGAAATTTCAAGGAGGAGAGGATTCTGACATAAGAGCCGCTGGACTGTGTGCCTGAATCTCCTGTAGACATTAAACATGTTGCAATGAGAGCATGCTGCTGTGGAATGGGTCCCAGGTTGTGGGTTTGGTCTGTCTTGTTTTAAATGAGCTCTCAGAGGGGGCAGAGGGGGGATGTTGCTTATTGTAGCTGTCTGAGGTCTTTGGGGATGTTCTGGTGCTACATCTCTTGGCCAGAAGACGCTAGGTTCTGAGGTTGACTGCAGCTGTTATTAGAAATATCTTTCTCGTTCAAAGCCGTTGGATACAAACGTCCGGTCATTCCAGCATAGACAGCACATCTGTACCCATGCTGGAAATGCTGGTCCTACAGTATGCATAAGACCCTGTCAGAAAACCTAGACACCAGGACCTGCTGTGTGTTAACTTCTGCTTCTTTTACAAAAGAGCATCAGAAGATTACAAACAAAATGCCACCAGTGATGCAGTCAAGTTTGATAATGTTTCTCTTAGGCTAGTATTACCTCTTTATGAAATGAGGTTGCCCAAATGATGACTGTCAGGTCAAAGAAGAGGCTCTGAAGCCATCAGATGCAGTTGTATGCAAGCAGCTAGCTGGTCAAATGGACAGACATCATTAGAGCCCATGTGGCAAGCTGTTTAAATAATTAAAGAGAGTATGCACACAGCAATGAGCACAGTCAGTTTTGGATAAGGAACTGGGAGCGGTTCTTATCTTGACCGATCCTGACAGAACTGGCAGCCCCTGTGTAACTGTTGTTTTGATTAAACAGAAAAATGCTGCCTGAAGTTGTTGTTTTACAGGAAAGGCTTTGTGGAAAATATTAATAAGAATGTATCTTTAGCCATAGACCAAATAATATTTAGCCACATTCTTCTTAATTCTAATGTGTGTTGTAGAAACTTTTTTTTGCTCGAAAGTGATTTTAGTCTTAATCGCACTAGACCTAACCTTTTCAGTATAAAATATTACTTTGTTGATTGAATGAAAAATGTGTTTCATCTACCAAAAAAATGTTTTAATTACTGACAAATTGCAGAGGACATCTAGCCAGCCAACAAATGGTGTAATTAATGAGTACCATGACTTGTTAAATATGAAAAATGGATTTCCTAGTTATTTTACAACAGGTTAGGAAACCGTGCTTTACTCCTACACTGTGAAATAAACTGTATGCATCCGTTGGGAAACTCCTGAAGTTCCTGTCTGGATTACTGAACTCCAGAGAAGGGGAACATTAATCCTCCGCTTAGCCATGTACCCCTCTTGTTTTTCAGCTGTGGTTTGCATTCGTTAATGGATTTTCTGGGCAGATCCTGTTTGAAAGATGGTGTATTGGTCTCTATAATGTGGTAAGTGCTGGGTAGTCTCTCTTTGATAGCATGCAGAACTACACTGGAATTCCACTGTGTGTTTATGTCTATAAACTTTATCATGCTCAACCATCAAAATGGCTGAGAAACAGCATTGAGTTGTATACCCAAAAGAAGATTCTTTTCCAGACCATGGAAACCAAATGATGCAGCTTGTGTCTAACACCATGTATAGAAAACATGTGCTGATAAAGTGCAGATAAGTGTCTATGTACACATTGGGCTCTGTATAGATGCTGAATCTTTCAAGCCCAACGCTAGGCCTCCTGGGATTGCACCAAATAATCTGTCTTTCAACTGCACGCTGCATTTTACAGCTGCCTTTTCTTGTCTCTGGTGAAAGAGGTTGAAGGAAAAAAATACTTTTGGCTCCAAAATAGCACAGAAATATAAATATATTGAAGCTCCAACACTAAGCAACTTTCACATGACATCATCCTCTTTAAAATCATCTTTATTCTTAAAAGAAAATAAAAAGAATAATCCTGTCCAAGAGTACTTTTGTTGCTGCGTCCAGTCAGCAGCACACTACTGCGGAATCACACACATCGTATTGCAGAGCAATAATTGCAGTTAAGAGGAGACTATTTAGCAGGAAACGATGATAAAGAGGAGCAATGGCTCCGAAACTTTGCAAGTCTTATCTCCTGTGCCGAAGGGAAGGTAAATGGCCATTTCTGGGATAAGGGCTGTATCAGTGACCTTGATAGTGCAGGACCTATCTCTCAAAGAAGAATCTTTTTTCTGTCGGGACAACTGAATCAGTGAGTGGGCTTGGCTTGAGAGATGCCGGCTGTGCTCATGCAGCCCTGTGTTTGCGGTCTGCTCTGTTACAGATCTTCACTGCCCTGCCCCCCTTCACCCTGGGGATCTTCGACCGGCCCTGCAGCCAGCAGAGCATGCTCCGCTTCCCGCAGCTGTACCGCATCACCCAGAACGCTGATGGCTTCAACACCAAGGTCAGCTCCAGGGGACAGGTGGACGGACGTGCAGGCCCAATGAGAGAGCTCCACAAGCAAGCAGGAGGCATTCCCCCAATTTCCATTTAACTTCCTTATCCTGCACTGCCATTTAACTTCCTTATCATCACCTTGTTTTACAACACCCTGCTGTAGTGGTTGAGCCACATTGGCACAACTGCAGCTGCGTCCATGAACTGGAGCAGACACACAAACACATCGACATATGTGGTAACTTAATCTTACAGTACATCTTGCTGGCCCTGATTTAGGCTGTACTGTTGAAATATGATATGCATACTGTACCTCTGGCGTAGGAGTACTGTGGGAATACAGGACAGTGCTAATTTTTTTTAAAAGAATCAAGGATTTTTTTTACTGTATCTTAGCTGTTTTAGGTTTGATTATATAATTTACCCGTGTCTAGCAGTGCTATCCTGTACGTAAATGTATATGTCATATTGAATCAAAGCTATGGATTTCCCTAATAACTGGTGAAAACACTTTACAAGGCTGGAGAAGGTGACGAATAAATATACAAATCATGGAATCCTAGCAGTAACTATGACGATGATAATGAGATTCAATAGCAGAGAATAAGGAAATCATTCATTTACGAGCAGCCTGCTGGGCTGGGCTGCAGTGGGGGGGGGGGGGATTGGGGTGCCTGTGATGTTGAGTGGATGTTCTAGCACCGGGGGAACAGTGCAGGGCTTGTTTGATTGGGGAGATGTGGGCTGTGGGTCTTGGCAGCTTCCTGACTCTGCTGGTATGGCTCTCTCCCTCAGGTGTTCTGGGGTCACTGCATCAACGCCTTGGTCCACTCTGTGATTCTCTTCTGGTTCCCCCTCAAAGTGCTGGAGCATGGTAATTATGCCATTAGCTTAAATGTCAGAGCACGATGCAAACATGTGGTCAGGGCTCCCAGCCAGTCCCAGTGCTGAAAAGCACAGGGTGACTGGCAGTTCTGGGGTGGTTCAGCTGCCTGGGTCAGACACATTTTGACTGCAGGCTTCTTTTTAACAAGTACAGTACTCCAGATTCCATTTTTTTGGGGTTCTTTCAGTTCTTAAGTTTTTATACGGATTCTTGTTTTCCTTCCGAAGTTAAGTTTGCTTTCTTACCTCAGGCACAGCTTTCTGAGAGGAAGCTGAAACATCGTTGCCACTGGCCGCGAGGGGAGAATTTACAGCAGCTGAAATGATTTAAAGTCGATAGCTCAGGCTCTCAAGTCAAGAAAATAAAAATGGGGGAAAAGCATTTGCAGATACAGTCTATCATAGAGGCTGTTTGTAATGTAATTAGAAGTGATGTGCATGGATTTTACTGTGCTCTTAGGAGTGTTCTGTAGTACTTACTGTAGAAGTTAAGTGTTTTTTTTTTGCTCTAAACACTTTCAGAAAAGGGGGAGAAAATAACTGGGGAGAAAATGAAGGGGGTGAAAAGTTTTAGATGTACTGGCTCCTTGTATCTTTAACAAATTCACTGGAACGCCTTTACTACCACTTCAGAGAGTGAAGAGTGTGTGCTTACTTAAACCTAATGGAGGAATTACTGATCAATCAGCATAGGTTAGCAAACTAATGTTTTACGCTTTCAACAAATTTGGGAATACCCCAAATACAGGGTGCCACTACTAACAGTAGGTGTTCATTTTTAGGTATGGAAAGTGCTATTTTTCCATTTAAACACAGTTCTTATTTTGTAATTCAACTTCGCGCCCAAGTGAACGATTGCTATCATCATTCATCAAGAATAGACTGGATGTCATGCCGTGCATTTCATGACACACGATCCTTCGCTAACAAAGTGTGGAGGGTAAAACTAAAGAATCTTTACAAAGCAAATAATCCGTTAAAGCCATTGCTAAATAACAGTACAATTGCAGACATAAGCTTTGACAATAAATAAACATAATCATAATCATAGACATTCTATAATATAGCATAATTATATATATAAGCATAATAATATAGCACCTTTGATGGCCCATCATTTAAGGCACTTCATGTGTTATGTGGGCATAAGGTGAGTGTCATAGCTAGGAGAGGTGCATTGTGCAAATTAACCCCTACTCTTTTGCGCTGAATGGCTACTGTTGGCCCCAGAGCTACTGTATGCTCAACAGTGCCCAAATATTTGGACTTTGAGTGTTTCTCACAGAACGGCTGGATCATGTTACCTCAGCATACATGAAAGTAAAAGGGAAACAATTAACTTTGTCACTTAACCGTGTCACTTAATCCAGTGCTTTGTCTGCAGGCTCTCCTAGTGATCGCATGACTCCTGCAGCTTAACCAATTCATCAGCGTTCTTAAATTAAGTCTGTAAGATTATCTGATCTGAGCAGCTCATTCAGACCTGTGCTGGAAGGATTCTGGTGAACGTTTGTTTTTTTTTTTCTCTCTTTAATTGTAACACAGTCTGCCACATTCACTTCTGGTGTGTAAGAAGATACGTGGGGAGCTAGCATTCCTTATTTGTTGGTGCAAAAAAATAGAAAGAAGCTCACAATTTCTAAGGTCTGGCTTCTCTAAAGGCAGTTTTAAGCCCTCATGGAACTCAGGAGCTCTTTGCAGCAAAGTCAACATCCCTGCGTTATTCGCCTCTTTTTCACGGTGGATTTAATGCCAGCAGTTCCGACACACTCTCAGTGAGGTTCACCTAAGGGCTGTGGTTTCCTAGTCGCATGTTTGGATTGCTGAGCCTCCTCTTAAGTCCCGTGTGATTGGTATTAAGTGGGCAGTATTTATTAATTCAAACACAGAGAGACCCATTTATTGAAAACTCCAAGCAAGGGCAACTGTTTGTTGCTGGTAGGGCTCAGCCAGAGCTGAGGACAGCTGCTTGACTTGCCGGCTCCCTCCGGCTGTGTGGGGTGGAGTTTTGTTGGCGATCCCATTCCCTTTTCTTCCCGTGTCCCCTTTTTTAAGAGAAAAGGCATTGAAGCTTGCATCACAATTAGTACAATCTGTTTATTTAAGAGCCAAGAATTAGCTGAAGCTCAGCGCGATAACAAACCTTCCCTGATTTTTTTGTTTCATGTCATGGTAAAATAATGACTTCTCAGTCTTGCAAGAACGTAAGGATGGCTACAAATTAGGCAAGGCTGTTTGGTAGTAACACAAGCCTTAATGAATCTACAAGTACACAAGTCATACAAAACAGAACAGAAAAATACATAAGAGTAGTACAGGCCAGAGAATCAGCTTAATAAAATTTACATCCATAATAAAACTAGAGCTGTTCCATTTGACTGTAATCACTGTCTTTCCTGTCACTGTTTCAGATTCTGTCTTCAACAATGGCCATGCTACAGATTATCTGTTTGTAGGAAACATTGTCTACACGGTAAGTCACACTATCTATCACTATCACTGAGACTTAGGCCTTTTGCTAGCATTGACAAGCGACAGGCATTTCCATAATCAGTCACCATGTAGGCACAAACCAGAGATTCAAACTTGCATGAATCTAAATGCAGTGTTAAAACGGGCTTAGTGAGTGCATACAATATCCACAAATTAGTCTGAGTTCAGGTGTCTAAATGTGCGAGGTTTTTTAGATGGTTCTGTAAACATTTAGTCAAAACATCTCTGTGCCTTGTGAACACTTGGACGATAACTGAAAACCATGTGAGATAATGTACAAGACTGCCTTTGTATTGATCAGCTCTGCAGTGTGTACACACCACCCTGGTAATTAATCACCTTAAGTTTCTGTTTTGAAAGAGTTTGGGTCCCCGCGGTAGATGGTTTCAGCCAAAGTGCAAAAGCTTGTCCATTTTGTCCACTTGGCCGCAGTCAAGGGTTGTTTCCTGTGTTTTCCGCAGTACGTGGTGGTGACCGTCTGCTTGAAAGCTGGCCTGGAAACCACAGCCTGGACCAGAGTGAGTGCCACCACACTTTATATTGTGTCTGCTGAACCACAAGCTCTGCCTTTTAAACCCTTTACAAACAGCTGGCGTGCACCAGGTTAAACTGATGCCATAAATGTTTCTTTTCACTAGTTTTCTTCTCCTTTGATGGGCATTGACGGGTAGCAAAGAATGTCAATAGTTTCTATAGTGCAGTTTATCGTTGACATGACCTCAAATAGCTAGGGGTCAGTAACTCAGCATTCTGAATGGCTTCTAGAGTACGGAGAGTCAGATTAGCTCATGCTCCAGAACTCACTTGAAGTCAAGTCATTTTAACTGAACTGCACAGGTTTCTTCTTTAACCCTGAACAGCACAGAAAGTCCCCAGCTCTGCTTAAGAACAATGCAGTCCATTAAACGTGAAATACCACAGATTCAACTAGTGTTTCAGGTCATTCCACTTGTGAGTGGATGTGTGCAACCTTTCAGTTTTGAAAAATCATTTTGTAACAGGACACAGCTTTTAGTATTTTTTAAAAGTTTTAGTTTGTGTGTCTTCATTTTTTAACAAATTATTTATTCGCTTTTGGGGATTAAAAGTATGCTTATATATAAAAGCTATGACAATAGATAAGCCCATCAAAATTAAAATAATAAACAGCATATTTATGTTGAGTTTATCATATTACATATTTCTCTTCTGGAGGATGTGCTAGTTTCCAGTTACACTCACCGGATTACCAGAGAATCAGTACGAGATAATCAAGCTTCTAGATCTTCAGGAATGACTCCTTACACCCTCACTACTGGATTGGGGGGTGAATTTCAGTTTTTTATAGCTGGTAGATTGTCTTTGACCCAGTTAACCAGAAAACATTTTCAAGCAACAAGTTTTGTACTTTTTCCATTAGTTTTATCTGAAGAAGAGTCATTCCTATTATATCAGTTACCACTGCCAGGATAAACACCCATTGGTTCCTGTCTATTCTGCAGTTTAGCATTCATTTGAATTCTTGTCTTATCTTCATCCAAACATTTTTAAACAAAGAACAGGCACTGAGATCTCTGAATATTTTTTTTTTCAATAATATTGAATGTATGTTTGATTCTGTCTTCATTCACACTTTTTGTACACCTTTGAACACATTTGTACAGTATTCACTGTTATAGTGTTTTAGGACAAAACAGAAGCTAACAACACCGGGGTTAGAGAATTCCCTAATGCATATAAAATTGTCTGTTTTCGTGTTTAATTCAGTGCATGAATATAGTGTTCGTCTGGTGACAACTGATTTATGAGGTGCTCTAAAATAGTTTTGTCATGAAGGTTAAAAAATCCTTATTTGAGATTTAATGAATTCTCGTCACCTCCACTGTCGGAGGGATAAAATGGCCACTCTGGGATAATAGAGATGGAAGCTGTGCTCTCAGAGCGTCTCGGTGGGAAATTCGCTTTGCAGGTCACAGGGCACCCCGGAGGGAGAGGCTGTGGGGATTTGGAATCTCCTAATTGAAGTGGCTTTATTAACGAGGGCGCTCGGAGAAGGATGACACGTTCCCTGCCCGTTAAGCTCCGCTCGCTGTGGGAATAACGAGCTCTTTCACAGCTCCAGCTCTGCTCCTTCCTTTAATGTGTCCCCAGTGCCTCTTACCGGGAGCCCTCGGGGGGGAAGGGGGAGGGGGGTGCAGGGAGCTTAACAGACAGTTTAAAAAATCCTCCTCACCCATTAGAAGGAACATTCCTGCAGTGTGCGAAGCCTGCAGAGCACAGGAGCAGGGGAGGGGCGGAGAGGCAGGGCAGGTGAACACCAGTGATGGGAGAGAGCGAGCGAGAGAGCGAGGGAGGGAGGTGCAGGGGGTTGTCTCCCAGGGGACGGCATTACCACAGGCAGTCGCCCCCAGCGCGCTGCCTGCTGCTCAGCTGTCCCCAGCCGCACAGCCAGGTAATGAGGCGCAGAGGCTCTTGAATTCAGCGTCGCCTTGCACAGAGGCCGGGACAGGATCCACTCTGCATTCAGATGAAACTCACTCAGACGTGAGGGCATTCTGTAGGCTAAGAGGATACAAAAACGGATACAAACGTACAGAGTCTGACTGAAGTACCGTGCATAAAACGTAATCTGTTAAAATAATTGCTATCTTACAATTGCAGACATAATCTTTTACACTTTGCTCCAAATGGTTACTCACTCATTAATTTAATATGATATAATAATATAATAATTAAATATGATTCATTTAATATAATATTGCTTGTAATGGTGTATATACAGTATGTGTTAGGGTCAGTGTTTCCACTTCAAGTACTAATAAAGATGGTGCAGTAAATTAGCTGGTTTATAACAGAGGCTGATGATGCTTGTAACTGCAGCTGTGTGTTCCTTTGCAATACAGACATTGTTAATAGCTCAACTGGAGCAGCTCAGCATTACCTGTGGGTCTTAAGCAGCTATTGGTGATCAGATTTCCCTTAAATCTGCTGGAGATCAGCCTTAAAAATCTAAGCAGCAGTTAACCCATCTTGAAGAGGCTAAGCAGGACAGTTCTTGAATGTGAGGCCTCAGTGAGAAACCAGACTGCCACTGAAAGTGGATTGTGTGCAGACCTGTAACCTGAAATTTCCAAACTAATGCCCAGTTGGGTGATGGTAGACAGTGTTATAGGAGCAGCTATCCTTGTTTTTTTTTAAGATTTAAAAATTGAGTCCTCCTGAGCCCTTGTGGTCGTTAAGGATTCCACGGTACCAAATTTTTCTACATTTTTGGGAGTGCTCTTCTTCAAAATTAATCACCTTAACAAAGCATTTCTCCGCTACCCCTTCACACCTTAACACAAAAAATGAAGCATTTCCTATTAATGAACTAAGACGTAAGAAGATGTTATTTTTATAGTAGAAAGATGTTGATGTCCTCTTTGCTGAAATATCGCCCATTCTCTCATTGACAGCAGCTGTCCTGCCCGAGGACCTTTTCTGATCCGACGCACTTTGTTTATGATAGACTGATACGTCGTTAAACAATAGATCAACTGAATCAAAATTAAGAGTCAGAGATATTGACGATGGAGACAAGTCTGACACAAGACATAGCAGTTATTTACCATTGTATTTGCTCAATCCTATGGGAAACTCTCAAACCTCAAACCGGTACAAATTAAAACTGCATTCACTCCTGCTTTAACAATAACATGATCGTAAATATTGGGGGTACCTGAGCTCACACAGCACCCACAGAGATGGCATCCATCATACTTTTTGTGGGAGTGGAGGTGTTAACCCAGAATGAATTCCCCTCCCAGTGTGGTGAAGTAATTTCTTACTTCTTTATCTTTTCAGCTGTGAAGCTAAGCCACTGATGCACCCAACTTTGTGCTGCTCTTTAACAATGGGTGAAACATGTCCCCTCTTACTTGTAAATGAAGCCCTTTTGGGATCTGGGTGGATGAAAGGTTCTTGACAAAATGCCAAGAATCATTATTTTCTCATTTGTGCAGCTCTGGTTTAACACATTCCCCCTTCCTGATTTCAAAATCCTCTCCTGGGTAACCCCCAGCACTGTGGATTTATACAGAAAAAAACCCCGAAATATCACTTTCATTGTTTCATTATCGTCAGGTTTAACAAGGCTCAACGTGTTCATCACTGTCCAGTAATTAATTGTGCCTCAAAATGAAAGGGGTGAAAAAATGAATTATCTGAGAAAGAGCCCTGAATCCCTGCTGATACTCAGGCGGAGGAAGCAGCTCACTCTTTGTTGTGGTCAGCAGGGGAAAGCGAGGAAGGGAAAAGGGAACTTCAAGTTAAACTTTAAATTTAATTGGAAATTTTTCTGTCTCCGTTTTTTTCATCTCAGGTCTTAATGAGCAGCTAATTAATGTTAATTTAAACTGTTGACACAGAAGTCCTAATGAAAAAAGAAATGCTTTTGTAGCAGCAGTGGATTGGAGGTACCTTGAGAGCTGGGGAAGTTTTATGAGCTAGAGACTGCATTTCTGCACAGCCTGTCAGTGTCTGCCTACATTTACTCCAGATGCTGGGGAGCTGAGACACCCTCCCAGAGGTGATGTTGAGCTGCAGGTTTAAAGTTATACCCATCGAAAAATGGGTCGATTTCTACAATCTTTTTTCAGCACTCTGCTTGCACTCATCTGCACTACAATCAAGAGGTGCTTAGAGGGGTTTGTGTTAGATTAAGGATGATCCACGGGTTAAAATGGGACACCTGCCTTTGTTGGGTGTGGGAGCTGCCTCATAGCGTTTTTCATTTCTCTGGATGCTTAGAGGGGAGGATCTCCTTCGCATCTTTTTCAGTCTGCAGAAAATTGTACAGTTGCCTCATTTGAGGGGAAGACAGGGGACCCACGGTCACTCAGCACGCAATGTTCAAAGTTTCAAGAGTGAAAACAAGTAGTTCAGGTGGGCAGCTGCGTCAGGTGCGCGTAGGCTGCAAAGGAACAAATAATAGGTTTATTCCCTGCTGAAAAGAGAAGAAAGAAAACACAACGTTTCGGCTGTGGAGCCTTCTTTGGGAGTTGGAGAGATAGGGCAGTCAGCAAAGATAATATAGCGTTGGAAAACAGAAGCCAGGAGAGAGGAGGAGGCAGGAGCAGGGGAGAGGCAGAGTGGCCAATCAAGTGGTGCGAGGTCGAGAGAGGTGAGGAGAGGTGTGAAACAAAACCTAGAAATGAATAGAGAGAACAAATCTGTCGTTAAGGAGTTTAAGAAACCCTACTTTGAGAACGCAGAGGGGGAGATCGGTGTGATCATGGCCGTCAGAGGTGAAATGAGAATCTATGGGCTTGGGGAAATCTTTAACCTTCACAGCCCTAACATGTTCTCTGAATCAAAGAGTGAAAACAAGTGAACTGTTCTTCCAGCGTTTGCAGTCGCATCCTTCTCTCCTTGCCCGCGTGCAGCGCCTTCACTTTGCGCTCTCTGCTTCCCTGCAGTTTAGCCACCTGGCTGTGTGGGGCAGCATGCTGCTGTGGATGGTGTTCTTCGCGGTCTATTCTGCCATCTGGCCTGCCATTCCCATTGCGCCGGACATGCTCGGACAGGTCAGTCCTTCCTCTAAAACATTCTGGGCAAAGCATTCCCGAAAAGGAACACTGTTGCTGTCTGTCTGTCTATCCAGCTTGCTAGCCAAAGACTTTCAGGTTGCCCTAGTCATGTTGTTGTTGGATCAACTAGCAATCCACCTATTTATGTCTGTCCCTTTGTACAGTGTATCTGCCTAGTTTAAAATAGTACAGGTTTGCTGACTCTACCAGCAAGCAGTGTTGGACAAAGTTCCTTAAAAAAGCAATCCATTTCAGATACAAGTTACTTGTACAAAAAGAGGGACGGAAATAATGTTAAAAAGTTAGTTACAGATATCTTTGTGTGTACAGCTACATTGTAAAGTAACACATCAGCTCTCAAAAGCAATTTCTCTTAACATCTTATTAATTTACAGTAGTATCTGTAACTGTAATGCATTATGCTTTAAAAGAAACTTAAAATAACATTTCCAGCAAGGCATGTGAAAATACATTTTCTGAAAGACTGAGCCTTTTTTTATGTTACTAAAGCAACAGTGTTGCATGTAATTGAAATTTCTTCCTGAAATCGGGAAGCTGCTGTGAGATAAGTTTTTCCAAGATTTCCAGTGTTTATACTGGCTGTGCGTCCTGTTTCTGGAGGGTTTCTCTGAACTAGGAGAGAGAGAGCAGGGGGAGGGGCAGGAGGAGAGAGATTGACAGCTGTGGGCTGCGATCACCTGTTCACAAGCTGGCAGGGGGAGCCTGCCGCCCTACTTTCAGCCAGCGCTGTGCCCCCGGTGTGCTCTGGGAAAGCAGACTCCAGGAGGGAGGGACACATGCTCCCTGCTCCAGCCAGCTGCACTCATTAGCCTGGTTTTACTCTTAGTTTGATTTCTGTTGTTCTCAAGCTCGTTGTTTTATATTATAAGTGCAGGCCTGGGTGGTCCACTGGTTAAGATTAAAGGTTTCTTATCAAGCATTCTCTGAGCCTAAACCATACCTCTCTCAGCAGCACTCTCAGAACAGTACTGAACCTCTTTCTGTTCTTTCAAAAGTAAAATCAAGCTTCACTTCGGCAGTGCCACATAGATCACTACACCTATCTTTTTAAACTTTATTATTCTGGTTGCTCCTCTTGGTAAGTTTTCCCGAGATATCACTCATCGAGTAAACCATTTCCCTGTTTAAATATTTCTCTTCACAGGTGCTGCTTTTCTGAATCTTTAAATGTTGCATGTCTTTGATTTTGCTTAACAGACATCAAGTTAATAAAGGAAAGGAGGCTATTTAGCTCACTCACTCATTTAGATCCTGGTAGCTCAGTGATCATGTCATTTGTTAAAGGATACCACAGGCTCAACTTCAACTTCAAACCCCTACTGTGTCCGGGGGTTTGTTTCCAACCTCCTACAATCTTCTGATCTTGTCAGAAGTCAGAAGCTAAGCAAGGCAGGGCCAGGTCAGTATTGGGATGAGAGACCAGGTTGCCACTGTGAGTGGTGGTGGATCAGTAGGTGGCACTCTTCCCCCTGGACCAGAATTTCCAAATCACTGTCTCAGGGTGGTGACCGTGGACATGTGCTGTCGTAGGTGTGGTCCTTCAGAAAAGGTCCTGACTACATGATCTTTAAAAAACCTTTCATACGAATAGCTTTAATGAAAAATGACAATGTGCTTTGCTCAGCTAATGTCTTTCTTTACCTTCTATACAGTAGTTGAGATTTAGCTGTGGAAGGTTTAGACATGAATCTGAATTTTCCGCTGAATAAGGAGAAAGACAAACTTTCCATTTCTCAGCAGGAGGAGTAGTCAGTGGTTTACTTGTAGCTGAAATGAATTCAGCACTGTCTAATGTCTGCATCGTGTGAGGGACACATCGGTTGCTCAGCCCCTGGTGTCTCTGCTATCGTGTGGCACGGTGTGCCAGGGGTCATCTTCATTGCTGCTTCCCTCATGATTTATGGGAGGGCTGACTGGGCACCTGGCCTGAGTTCCCTGTCATTGGTGAGGATGGCTGTAGACAGAACCGTGAGCAGCTGCTGACAGCTTCCCCAGTGTCCCAGAAATGGCAGCCCTGGCCTGACCACTGGGTGCTGTTGCTAGAAGACGTCCTGGTGCCAGGATGATTTATACCTCAGCAGCCAACTCTCCTTCCCTGGGAGGCCACGTAACTGAGCTGGGCAGAAAGAAGTGCCCTACACCTGCCCCTCGCCCACCCCCCCCCGTCTCTTTATGGCTTGTTTAGGAAGCTTGGTGTTTGTTTACTCAGAGAGAGAGGGTTGTTTGCATGTCAGTTACAGCTGACATGTATAGGACCACATGACACCCAGGGGCCCCTGGTGTGGGGTGAGAGGGACAGTGGAGAGAGGAGGGATCTCTGTGAGACAGTGTCAGGAAAACACACCAGCTCTCTCGGCACAACATCCTCGGGCTATCCCTAATCACACTCCCCAGGCTGTGCGCAAGGTGCAGGCAGGCCATGAGGTCCCCAGGCAGTTCCCATTGTGCGGTGATGGACAGGGCTGTGTCAGAGAGGGGGCTCTAATTGTGGCGCACAGCCAGGCCCGCGGGCTGGCGGGCAGCACAAGTGGTGGAGAGGGGAGAGAGAGATAAATAAGGACACAGAGAGACAGACGAGCTGCCACAGTGAGCCTGCGGACGACACTAGCTGAGCTCAATTACCCTCATTAATTCAATTTGTGTCAGGAATGTGTGCAAATAAATCCTGCCAGCTGCTGGGGCTCCCATTTCTCCAGGGCTCCGGCAGGAATGCAGGGGCCGAGAGATCGCCTGCCCCTTTCCTCTCTCCATCGCTCCCTCTCCCTCTATCTCTCTATCTGTCTTCCTCTCGTTTGCTCCTATCTTCAGAGAAAGCTGCAGGCTGTGCAGATGCTTTTAGTTTGTTTTTTTTGTTTTTGTTCTAGTGGAGACACAGATGTGCTGCAAACAAAAGTCAAAGTCATCCTTTAAACCTTCCTGATTTTTTGTGAACAAATTCAGTCTTAGAACCGTGCAAATGTCATGCCTGATTAGTGGGTAGTGCATGGGGCTTAAAGGAAAAATAAAATCTTTCGGAACACACTTCCTTACATTTCATGTAAGGTTTTAATCAAGAATTGTTCTTGTTGTTGTCATATTTGTCATTCATAATATGTATTAATTAATAACTAATTAATTGTCACCTAGCATGTGCAAACAAGTATATTTTCATACATCTGTGCATACTGTAAAAGTAGCACATGTAGCAGATGTAAGCTTTTTTTATTCATTTGTCTCCCTCTTCTTCCATGGGAATCCTGCTGGACCTGTAAAAGCAGCCCTGCTGTGTGTGCTGCTCCGAGCTCTTTACTTGTATTTATATTGCAATAAATCCCTCAGTCAAGTGCAGTTTATACGGCTATTCCACTGACAGTCTAAGACATGTACAGTACACAGCAGCCAGGGTTTTCATTTGCCTACCTGTAGATCTGCATTAAACTTTTTCAGCGGTCCTGTTGTATCCCTCCTAATCTGTGTGTTACAGGAGAGCAGCAGAGCTGACTGAGCATCAGGTTAGAGCAGCTGGATTAAAAGTATGAAAGTTGCATTAAAAGAGACTAAGAGAGTGCAGCCAGGTGTAAAAGGGGGTTTACATCTGCTTGTGGGGGGAGGGTGGCATTGTAAACCCCACAGATTTCCTCCAGGAAGAATCCTCCTTCCAGCCGGGTTTCTTAATCTCAGTGCTTAAACCCGCCATACCCCTGGGCAAGAGCACTGAGAGCTCTCACTTGGACCCTTGAGAGCTAATTGAAAAAGCCCTGCTCTGATGTTATCTCAGCTCAGCCTGCTTAGGGGGTCCATAGTGCAATGTGTGTGTGTCAGTTCTCCATTGTATTAGTAATATTTGCCTAGTCAGCCAAACCATGTTGACCTTGTTATGGGATATACTCTATATTCTAACATGTTACCTCACTCCACCAATTTTTTTATTCATTTTCATCCTCTTCAATGTATAAATGCTAATGCTTGTATGTATCTGAACTTTACAAAGCTTTCAGGACATTTCATTGCTGTTGTTCATTTGTAAAGCCAATATAACCTGTGTTCACCAGTTTCTTCTTGATTTGTATATCGCTGTCTTCTGTGTTTTTTAAAAGAAAGACTGTAAATTTCCCTAAGTAGGTTCCTGGAATCATTGAATCGTCAACAACGCCGAGGAAACTGAAACGTTTCCCTCTCAGTTTCCACGACTGTGACCTGTGCGTCCTTCCTTAGTGAACATTTACTGCTTCGTACAGAAAGAAAAGCCCTTTTCCTCCAGTGTTAAACACCTGCCAGCTCTCTGTCTTTTTTAATTCCGTAATCCGTGCGTTTCTATACTCTATTCTTGCAGAAAAGGAGCTGATTTTTGCAATTTTATTATGGTGCGTGTTCTCCAGAGGATCCCCAGTACGGCGTTCCGCTCGTTAGCATAGCCGCGAAGAACCATCTCTCTAATTACCGCTGCAGGGTCGCCGGGACCCAGGCTGTCGGCTTCATTAAAACCCCTGTGCCATGGGACTCACCCTGCCAAAATTAACATCTCACTGACCCCCCTTTTCACTCCTGTCCCAGGGCAGGCAGATAGGAGCTTGGCAGAAGAAGGAAGAGGTCTTTAAAAAAAGAGGGAGAGAAGATGCTAATTGTCAAGGCCTGGTCAGGAGCAGCATGCTTTGTGTGCTTCACAAAGGCACTAATGTTTCCCTCAGCATGTGGGTAAATCTGCTAAAGGCCCACCTCCTTCTCTTTTGTGAAGTGTCAGCCTAGGAGAGACAGCAGAAAAAAAGGAGCCCTGGGCAAAGACACTCGATGGCCAGCCGACCCACAGATGCTGGGTGATCAGAAAAGTGTCTTAAAACAAACAACAAATTTAATTATGGCTGACAATATCCCTGAGAACCAGGACCCTGAGAATGAATCCAGGTGTGCAAGCTTTCAGGTTAAAAGTGCCTTGGAAAACCAGCAGGACAGGTACTTATATTTCTGGAGGAGTCCTCCAGAACACTAAAGTAGTTTTTCAGTAAGAGGAGCAGCTTGAAGATTGAAGAGACAGATGTGTGATAATCTCCAATTGGTGCATGACCAGCTTCCTGACCTTCAGGGCACTGACTAGAGGAATTATCTGTCTTTAGCTTACTGATCTGCCCAAGTTATCATGTGGTGGAGGGAGCAGGCAGGTTGCAGAGTCTCTGTCTAAACAGATGTATCAAAGTCCAGTCCTTCTTTCTGCAAATTAACCATGAGCTCCTCCAGGAGCATGCCGGTGCCTTATGGTGTGGGGTGGCTGATGTAGCACTTTGTGGTTCTGGGCTGATGAATTCCATTTGACATAAAGTATAAAGATGTATCAAATTATATAACTTGCTCTGTTCTAACCTGAGCTAATTAAGGAACTGCTCTCATCAACTGGGCATCCATAATAGATGAAAAACAAAGTTCTAGTCTGTGGCTGGGTGTGTGGAGAAAGTAGTAGGAAGGAAATTTCAGCTACTGTTTTAAAAAAATCCAGTCTAATTAAAAATGCAATCATACCAATTTCCAGTGCTTTGTTATTACAATATAGTATTGTGATGTTAAAGGAATAATATTCACATATACAGACTGATATGTTTAAAAAGTCCCTTTATTTTATCTTGGAAAACTGATCTATCCCCCTTTTTTTAAGAAGCGAGTCTGGCAATTAGTTAAAAGGTACATCTAGAAAGCTGTTTATTCCTAAGCTCAGCCACTGTTTAAAAGAAACCGAAAGCCATCACTCTCTTGCCACGTTGTGAATATTTAACTCTTACTAGTTTAGGTTTTTAGAAACTTGGAGCAAAATCTGAAGCTAAGTCAGACATCTTTGAAAGTGGTCCTTGTGAAGTCTTGATTGCCATGAATGCTGAAAACCTGTCATGGGATGTGTTGGGAATGAAAAGCCAATGAGAGGATAGTGGGCAGAGCTTAGCGGGTCCAGCGGGTGCCAATCTGAGACAGAACCATAAATCCTGGCTGCTCCCTGTATGTCCATATAAGAACACCAGAAAGGAAAGAGGAAGCCATTCGGCCCATTAGAAGTAGTAGTTAGTAGTTAATTCACCAGAGGATCTCATCCTGCAGTTTCTTCAAAGAAACCAGGGCATCTGTTTCAGCAACATGGCTGGGTAGCTTGATCCAGACTGCAAAATCCTGTGGTGTAAAGAAGTTGTTCTCAGTTTTAAATGCACTTCCTCGTATTTCCTACCTGTGTCGTCTGTCCAGGGATGTGGAGAGTTTATTATTGGAGAGAGCCCTATTGCTTGCGTAGCTTTTTATTGTATATCGGGTCCAGTAAAATGTGGTGTCATTGTGGCAAGATAAAAAGCTAAAATGAGACGGAAGAACTTGCACCGCGCCCTGTTCCTGCTGGACAGGTGGCAACTGTTTGCAGGGATTTGGGGGTAGTCAGGTTTGAGGCCTTCCCCTCCAGTCTGTCCTTAGTCCAAGCTTGGATGATGCAGTGTTTGCCCTGTGCTACTCCCCTCCCTGCTCTGTGCCAGCGCTCTTTCCCACAGCTGGCCAGGACCCGGACCCACAGCAGGTGTGGGGGATTACAGAGTGGGCCCAGTGGGGGGGAGAAGCTATCCTTGAAGATCTCCGTGGCACAGCCCTCAGCTGTCAGTACACTATGAATAGCATGAACAAGGAGCGTGTGTAACACGTTGAGCGACATTCAGGTTGCACTGATGGCACCAAGTTCCATTTGGAAGCAATGGCGGAAAAAGACTTGTTGCAATTGAGAGCAGAAGTCGGATAGGCTAGGCTACAGATTTCTTTCTGAGTAAGTCAGCGGTTATGGAGTGAAAAACAATGGCTTATGCTTACTGAGTACTGTTTACATGTCTTACTGCTTCTAGGAAACTGAAATGTTGAAATGAGTTCAGTATTGAAATGTTGAACTAGAAGCTTCTTCGGTGCACCATCATTGCGCATTTCAGTTGCCTTCAAGCAGCTGTAGTAGTCTGTAAAGCAGGGCTATAGCCACTGTTAATAGCAGACCCTGTTGGCCATTGAACACTTGCAGCAAGAGGAAAGAGAAAAAGGAGATTCATCTCTGTGCACGCACTCACAAGACACCTAAGTGGTGAAGGAGTAACAGGTTATAACTCATTTCCCTCTGATTCTTTCCAGGCACAGTTCCTCTCTGTGTCAGCAGTGCCCCTGGACGGTAATATCGAAAGAATCACTCAATCATCACATCCTGCAGACAGTATTGTCAAGAGCTGGACTTCATAAACATGGAGGCAGACAGCAGAGGCCCTGTGTGTAGAGCACACATACATTTCAGTAAAAAACCAAGAGGGAGCAGGAACCAAATCTGAAAAAATAGCTAAAAATACCGTAGTGCAAAGTATAAAAATAGCCAAATCCATTTACATTTCTCCAGGTATTTCTGTATTTATTTTTCTGTCTACTTCTGTGGGGACCAAGGCTGGAAATGGGCAAGGCTCTCTCAGCACAGACGCAGGCATTCAGCATTAAGTGGTGCAGGATGATGGAGCCTGGGCAGACACACGGCTCTCCTGAGAGGCTCGCGGGCTGTGACGTCAGCCGCTGGTGAGCCCCTGCCCTGTGTGTGGTGCTTCGCTCCCTGTCTCCCCGGGCCTGCTCCATTACTGTCTTGGGGTCTCTGCTGTCAGGGTCCAGCCCAGGCGTTTGATTGAAGTGGTTAAATGTGGAGCTGTGGGGCCCAGTGGCCAGAAGCAGTCAGTCTTGTGTGGAGGCCTGGTGCCAATGCCCCGGTCTATTTTTGTCCAGCCAAGGGGGAGAGCCCAGATAGCCCAATCTGTTTTAGAAAGCTTTTTAATTCTCCCACGGGTTCTCGTGTGTCCTTTGATAATATTTCATCTTCTATTCTATTACTCCTCCATCATTCTGCTACCCTCCTCCTCACCGGGCAACTGGGTCTGTCTGGGGCTAGGGGGCACGAACCAGTCATGACATCCCTTCCTCTTCATTTTTCAGAGCTTCACTCACCAGAAAGGAACTACACACTGCTGGCCTGGCACTGCTGTTTCTGACAGAGCATGGCCCCAGTCCACCTGGGTCTGCGTAGCCCCTTCACCGATCACATGGAGAAACAATATAAGAGCCTTTTGAATTAGATAGGGCCCCTTCCCCCTTTCTTGCCAATAATCAATGTAATTGGCTTCCAATAAAAGAGGCACTAAAGAAGCAACTAACATTTCAGTTACTGAGGTGATGTTCTTATCAGACTTTTTACTAAGAAAAGTATGTCAGTTTTCATTTTTCCTATGACAGTTGATTTCAATGTCCTATGATTTTGTTTTTTATATAAAAAAACAACAATTGCAACAATTGTTGCTGTCCTATGGGCAGTGAGCAGTATCGTGGTGATAGAAGGAGTAGGGGCAGAGCAATACAGTGGCTAACAGGCGCAAGAGTATGTTTAACATTTTTTTAAATTAAATATATTTATAGAAATCATGCTTTTCTTCTGCAGTGGTCGTCATTTAGTAATTCACTTCCATCCTTTGTACTTCCTAAATATCCTTCTGCATAATACATGCAAACAAAGTAATGATCAATTCTTTTCATTATCGGTACCCATGGGGGCTGCAGGCTTGTGGATGCAATATTGTTTCTGACTGACACAGATATAATTGTCAGGAGGTGTTGTTACAGCTCACAATTTATTCTGCATATTAAACTTGCATTCCATATTTTGCATATCCTTATGCATATTACATATCCTGCAAATGTTTGTACAGACTGCTGCACGACTGCATCTTCTGTACTTCATGAACAGGTGTTACACAAATCAATTGTTTTAATCTCCAAGTTTGGTTGTTTGTAGAAAGGATGTGCTTCTCTTCTCACATTTCTGCAGCAATCATGATTGCACCGGTAGTCCAGGATTAAGCTGGTGGAGCAGCACTAACTGAGCACATGATATTACCAAGGACACACAAAAGCTGAGGGAGCTGGTTGGCAACTTTTGCAATTCAGCTCCATGTTTCTAGTCTGCTCTCTGATGCTCTGGGTGGCAGAAGAACAATTCTGCAGCTTGAAATCGAGAGGCACAGCAGTGTTCAAGAGTTGAGGCCTGGTTGACGTGTTTGTGACAGGTGTCTGCTTTTGGTAAAAATAGATTTATTGGTGCACTTAACATTAATTTTTGGAACGTATCGCTATAGAGGGGTTCTTTTTCATTTGTTTTGTTTAATTAAAAAAAATCTTTAAAGGCTGCAGATGAATGGAGAGATATACAATATGATAGATCATGGGGTGGTCTGATAACAGTGTACTTACTTTACATACTTTTTAAAAATGGTTTGGCCAAGAACGTAGATAAATATAGTTTAGTTGTAATTTTCTCTGGTAGACAAATACATTGTCAAATGATTGGGTAGTCATACAGCAGGACAAAAAATAACAATCTTTCATATAGACCAATAGAAAAAAATCGTACAGTGAAGGATTAACACTACTGCTCTCTGGGAGGCAGTATCACCGCTCTGCTGTGAGTGTGTGAGCACATCAGCTCCTCTTGATGTGGTGCCAGGCCTGCCTGTAATTTAACATCTCTCAGCTGCCCCCACATCCCAGGACACCTGCCTCATGAGGAACGCTGCATCCACACCCTGGCTCCGTTGAGTCTCCTCCACAAGCCGCCCCTCCCCTCCCACAAACCGAGCGCCTGGACTCCTCTGCAAATCACTGCCAGACATTTAAAAAGGTCTTTCTGCGATGTGAACTGAAATTTTATAATATTCACGTGTCGGCAGTTTTGGAGATTGTAACCAACAGGCAGTAATGCAAGATACTCTTATCATTTTCCTTGTTGGAAGAGCAGCACCTTTACTGAAAGAGTCACTTTTTTGTGCAGAGTATGAGACTCCCTGGAAACTGCTGTACATCCCACTTTCTCTGTGCTGCAGGCTGGAATGGTGATGAAGTGCTGGAGCTTCTGGCTAGGGCTGCTCCTCGTCCCCATGGCGTGCCTGCTGAAAGATGTGGCATGGACAGCGTGAGTACCTGCCCCCAGGAGGAGTCCTGACCGACTGACCACGCAGCGATCCCACATCCACGCTGTCCTAGCCTGGGAGGGTCTGTCTGTCGGCTTCCCGGCACAAACTGTTATGAACTGTTATCATTTCTTGACATAAGCAGGTTAATGTTCATAGGAACCTAGGAAATTCGCTCACTCTCAAATTCACTTACAAAGCCTTACGCTCCAGGACAAAATACATTGTTCTTCACTCATGCTAATTTTACTTTAAGTGGAAATATTTCCTGCCTCCATGATCTTCCAAATCCCTCTGAAATCTGTGGGCTTCTTTGGGGGCTAAGGGTTGGTTTGTGGAAGTTGTACAGAAGTTGTACCCCTGCGTGCATGTTTTGTGGGTGACCCCTGAACTCTGACCTCTGGCTTCTGGTTGCCTGCAGGGGCAGGCACACGTACAGGAAGTCCCTTCTGGAGGAGGTGCAGGAGCTGGAGGCGCGGGCGCAGGACCCAGGGGCAGCTGTGCTTCGGGACACCAACGGACGCAGGTGAGCCAGAGGAACGGCCTGCGCAGTCCCAGAGATGACGGTGTAGATGGTGACCCGTTCAACTGTGGAGTCAGTAGCCCTTGTAGACATGTGTAAAGACAATAGTCTACAGGAGGCAGGAACCTATTACCTGGAAAAACTCTCCTCCGGCAAAAGAAAAAGCTAAAAATAGCTTAATTGAAGTGATTCCTCTGTTCTAAAACATTCAAGAAGGTGTAGATGTATTTTTTGGGAAACAGACGCTGCCAGTAGCCAGTGACCTCTAACACTCCCCTCATCCCCCACTGTGTATCCCTTTTCCCTTCGTGGTGCGAAACAATGCTGGGCATGCTAAACTGAGTGAATGAAGTCTTACACAGGCCCTCTTATCCCGGCCAGTGACTTCTTCATATTTTCCACTAGCCCAAGTCATCACACGGTCAACCAGCTATTCACTGCCACTGCACACCTCCCATCAGCCTGACCGTGAGAACAGCCTAAAGAGGAAACTAACGGGTCTGATGAGGCAGAGGAGAATCACCTCCACTGCTGTTAGCCTGTTAGCTGTTAGCTGTTAGCGGGACTGGAACAGCACTGGAATACCACTAGAACACGCTGAGACGAACTGATACCGTTCAGGTAGCCTGCAAATTCCAGGTCCAGGTCTTTTCAGTGATATTCATTAATCCTACTGCTCTCGCTGGGATGCTTGTTTGTCAGGATGAAAGTCTCTTTTTTGTTCTGCTGACCCTAAATTGCCATGGCAGGGTAAGCAGCACCTTTCTACAGTATTTCTAACAAGAAGGAGCCCGGGAAGGTGCAGGTTTCTGGCCTGTAGGTTTGGCGTTTGCAGTATAAACCTGTTGGTGGGGGGCTGCATGGAGGAAAAACCCGTCCATGCGTAGCGTTGCCCTGTCTCTCACAGTCAGGACTTCAGGGATCTCTCCGCCCGGTCCACAGCCTGGCCTTGGGGACCCCCTGCCCTTTGCCCCGCTGCTCCTGTCCATGAGCAGACAAGCAGCAGCTGGGGTAGAGACCGGTGTTTTCTTTAGTTAGAGCAACACTGCAGGACTTCCGCTGGGATCGCTGGGCCCTCCCTGAGCATGCAGGCACACAGGCAGGCGCTGCCAGTAGCCAGTGACCTGTAACACTCCCCTCACCCCCCACTGCAAGAGGCACACATCCGTGCTCTTGTCCGTGTTGATCTTTCAAACTGCTTAAAAACATATTAAGACCATGTTAAACTAACAAGCCCAATTGGATGAAAGCAGTCGAGATTTTCTCCCTACTCAATTCTTTTACAGCCTCCCCAATGAAGAACTTTCTTAATTATTTAATTATATTGGTGTTGATTTAGGTTTCAAAGTTTTGCACTTTATCATATTACAAATCTTAAAACATACAAGTGTTAACAGTAAGTGTTAAATTGAATTGAAATTAAATGTGACAGTTCAAATAATTCTCACTATATCTGATTCACGGTTATTGATTCTGCTGTTATAGAGGGCGTGTTTTGTACTACTGTCTGCTTTATTCTTATTACTTACAGCAACACTGCAGCTAGAGAAACTGTATGTGTTCTGCAGATCATCTTAAAACCTCAGACATCTGTGAACAGTTGCTGGAAATTATTTGAACAAATTTGTGTCAGCCCTGTTTATTCAGAGACCCAAACCTATGGCAAGCTCTTCTGCAAGTTTGGGTAAATAATTAAGGACCTGATTTTCCAAAGTTTGTAAGGGCTTTACAAATGTGTACAGAAATCAAACTTCAAAAATTACAGTTACATTTTCTAAAATGAATTGGGACAGGTATAAACAGAAACAGTACAGTATAAATAAACATTGTTTATCTTAAAGGAACAGTATAAATATCTTCATAACCGGAGAAGCTTACCCAAAATTATTTTCTTCCTAATTGGGAAGTCTATTACAAGCCTTTTCAAGGGGAATTTAAATGTTTTGGATGTAAACATTGGCGTAAGTTGATTGAAATTAGTTTGACATGATTTAAAAATGTTCTCTTCCTCATTTTATTTTTATCTTTTCACAGACCACAGTCAAATCATGTATGCCTGTCTGTTAGTGCGTTTCCTAGCTGCATTAAGTCTAAACATGCATAAAGTTACTATATGTGCCCTACACACTGCCTCACTAATATCGCACTAATATTCTGTGAACATTTTCAGGAAAATGAGCAATGTTTCCTAGAATATAAAAAAGTGCATGTACACACAAGGGGGAGACTGAGGCAGAAAGAGAGGTACAGGTATTGGTTGATTTTTGATGTGTCTGGTTTGAACTCTGACCCCTCCTGGGAGGTTGAAGTGCTATTTTTTTTCACCACCCATTACATCGTTCTTTGTATTTGGCTTCTTTTTTTTCTTTCTCATTGCCATCTCTTTCTTTCCGTCCACATTCCTCCGCGCAGAACGCCTTGAGTGATGACATGCTTGCGTGGAGATCACGTAAGAAGTGCAGTCTGAAACGCACCCCAACCCCCGACCCCCACCCTCACACGCCAGCTCCCTCTTGGCACAGTGCTGTTTTCCTCCTGGTCCCAGGTACCCTGGGTGGTCCTCCATCTGTGAAGCAGATAGAAGACGGCAGCGAGCGTGTCCACTACGGCCTGTGGTTCTGTGGTTGTGTCGTGTTGTGGTTGGTGGTGTGTTGTCGTTATCTTGCGTTATGTTGTGCTGTGTACCTCAGAAGACCTGTGAGCACTTTACAGTGTCTTATCACCCTCTTCACCCCCTTCCTTCGTCTTGAAGGAACCCAAAGAATCGGCTTCAATAAGTGCCACGATTCTTTGACTGTAGAAGTGCTCCCTGTTTTCAAACCCGAATGCGCTCATCTGAGCTCTAAACGTGGTCCTTTGATTCATTTTATTTCAAACTTGAAAATTGTGAATATTTCTGTCAACGCCCCTTGTAAACACTATTCAAGACTGAAGAGGTCTCGTTCTATTAAGAAGTTCGAGTAGGGAGCTTTGTCAGCGTGTGTAGGCTGCACAGGAACAGGTAAAGGTTTATTCCATGCTGCAAGGAAAAGAAAAGAGACACAACGTTTAGGCTCTGGAACCTTTTTCATTCTCCAGAAGAAGGCTCCACAGACTTCAGTGTTTCAGACAAAACCTGTGTTTTCTTTTCCTTGCAGCATGGAATCAACCTTCACCTGTTCCTTAGTTCCACTAACCTGTCTTTCTCAGACTTCTGGGACCAGGAATTACCATTTGACTGCTTTCCGGAAGATCTTGTCATTTTTGTGTTGGTGTAACCAAAAAATGAGAGATTCTAAACAAGATCTTACAAAGACATGATATCATTTGAATCATATACAATCAGGACTCCCCTTCAGATTTAAATTCTGCACTTTTGCCTTGGTTGCAGCTCCTTTATTATCACTTCCCCACTGAAAAAGACAACAAAGAGACGGTATAAAGTTCAATACTTTTTATATACGCTGCTTCTTAGGTGCTGCTGCTCTTATTTTTACTCTATACTTTTGCATTTGTCTGCACAATGCTTAACTTGCCAGGGGTTGGCCGAGCTCTGAATAGTCAATTAGTATTTCATCTGTTGCTCCCACAGTGTTTATAACCTCTCTGTTTGTGTACCATCTGCAAATTTGTAAGTTTGCAAGCCCCATCAATGTTGTGCCGTGTGTGTTCCTGGGGCCAGGAACGTGTGAGTGTGTTTACACAGATCCCCAATGTCTGGCCGTGCTGCTGCAGCCTTAGTGACATAGACTGATTTCCACTGAGACCGCCTGTGGGCTGAACATAAACAACCTCCATTTGTTTCTAATTACACCAATTACTTTGCCATTGTAAACACGGTAAACTGCTGTTTGGTGAGATCTTCTTGATGGGCCTGATGTGATCGCCTTCGACACATCCTGCTGCAGCTGGGGTCGAAGTGTTTTCTCCCTCACTTATTCAGGGTTGGCTGTTAATGGCAGGAGTAAAGCTGTTTCAGAGCAGCTGCTATAACAGTGACTGGGAAAATGGCACCCGTACACACATCACTGATACAGGACCAGCACAGCACCCACCCCCTCCCCACTCTCTGTCCAGCCCAGGCCCCTGGGGACAAACAGGGGGAACACGAGTCTGGCTTGGTACTCTCCCTTTACTCCACACGGCAGAAGACAAGCCCCTTCTACCTGACCAGCTAAAGAAGGCACAAGGGGCGCAGCTCTCCGCAGCATTCTTTATCCTGCAGCAGGAGAGGTTGGGGGGTGAGGGAAGACGGGTGAACCTCGATTCAGCCGGTGGGCAGCAGCCTCTGATCCTCCATTAGGGAGCTTTAGACAGTTTGGCTGAGACTTTGCCCTCCTGTCCTGCTCCCCCGCCAGCCTGGACTGCGAGCTTCGCCCCCTGTTCGCTCAGAAACTTCCGTCAGAGCCCCTCCTAAGTCTCTCTGTACTAATGACCAGTTAATTGCAGTGGAGCCTTTGAACACTCCTAATCCCTTTTGTTCTGTCTGATGTAGTTCCAGGGATCTGAAAGGGCCACTCACAGGGTTTAATTCCTCCCAGGACGGCGGGTTCACTCACGCCTGCCTTCTGCAGCGGCCGGCTGGAGAGCTTACAAGAGGGGATTTAAAAAGCTTTTTGAGCAAAAAAATCCACTTGTTGTAAAAGATTAAGGATACAAATCTAACAAGTAGAAAAGGGAAATCAAATGAATGTTGCTTTATTTTTCACTTGAACATAGTTTTGGAACATTAGCTTGTGTTGATCGTAAAATTAGAGCATTAGAGAAAAATACTCCTGGAACGGTGGAGCTAATACCAGCACGAACATATACTTTTTAAATGCATTTGGTGCAGGATTTCCAAATGCATTTCAGTAAGTTGTAGTTAGCATAGTTTCAACAGACCACCCTCTGCAATCAAGGGCTGATGCATGCAGACCTGCAACAGGGTTCACTCTCGACCTTCTTCATGATAGTTATGCTTCTCAAATGATGAATCATTTGAATAAATGGTACTGCCGTGTAGGCACAGAGAAGCACAGTGCAGTCATGATGGAAGTGAAATAGGACACAGATCCTGGAAAACAGTTGTAAAGGAAAGTCAGTGGAATACATGTGTGAGGAAAATAGTTACCTGCAAAAACTAGCACAGTACAGTTTTATTTGGCCTCAACGGTGATGGGCTAGTTATAAAACAACAACAGAATGCAATGAAGGCTCCCTGGACAGAAAGGGTGTGAGACTGAAGTGTATTTATTTCCTTTCTGATGCTCAGGCCCTGCCCTGGGACTGTTCTTTAAGAGCTGTTCGGCAGATTGACTTGGCAGCTATCACAACACTGAGCAGGGAACACCAGCAGACCCGCGTGCAGGGCCAGCTCTTTATTGCTCCTGTGAGTTCCTGGCCATAATGAGGGCAGAATTCCCCTGTCTGTCACACTGTGGGGTCATACGCTGGGGGAGCATCAGTGTGCTGAGGACATACGTCTGCTCCCCAGCCATCCTCTGCTTCCCAGCCCACAGGGTATCACTCCGCCTTCTCCCACAGGGGCATAATGGACAACTTCAGGCTGTCTGACTCACTGCCTGTTTGTGTCTGAGTAAAGAAACAGCTTTAAAGTCTGTGTGAGAATAGGTGTACAAAGTACCCCTGCTCTGCTTCCCCGTGCGAGGGGATATTGTATTATTTGTGCCGCCGAAAACAAATCACCTTAATGTGCCCTCAAACTCCACGCTGCTCTGCCACAGTAACAGTCACGAGCTGAACAGCAAAGCCAAATACTGCTTAACAACACACTCTTAATTGATTGTCTCAGCATGAGTCTTTTGCTTTTCGTTGGACAGAACTGCTCCCATCTTTTGGTTGAAAATGCTGGCATTAGAAACCATACAGAAGAAGCCATCCTTCATTCTTTGACTTCTCTGCTTCACAGAGAAGGGTCCTGGCTGCTGCTTTCCGCTATCGAGGATCCCTGGGAGAATACAGGAGTAATGATATGTGGGACGAAGCTGTATGCAGCTCTCTGTGCCAATGACAGCCAACATTGCATTGTGACTGTTTTAAACTAGAATATTTTTAAAGAATTATAGCTACTGCTGCAGCATGCACTCACACAAGTGAGTAAGAATAATTCTGGGTTAAGCCTTCGGTGTCAGCGGAGCTGTGAATGTGCCGGGGGAGTGACAGAGAAAGAGTGAAGTCGGTGCTGAAGTGAATGTTTTATTAATCAGCGGATTAGCAGCAGACACTTCTCCCCCTCTGTCTCCTCAAGCCCTGCACACTCACGTTCGCATTCCTGTATTAGTCTCCCTCCCATTGACCCTGTTCTGTTTTCACTGTTCCAAAACATGCACGGCGAAAAACTGGCTAAAGTGAGCTATGTTTGACACATCAAAAGAAGAAGCTCTTTGCAGTATAAAAAAGCCATCTGTGTTGTGGGAATGCCCTAAAATTACCTGTTTGTCAAGAGTTACTGACTTTGTGGGGACACGATCAAAACACATGCCAGAACCCCAGATTCCTTATGAAGAGCCACAGCAGGGTGGTTTCATTCAATTAACAGTATCGTTATGTATACATATATAGTACAGCGTCTTGCAAAAATCTTCACCTCCTTCCAATGATGTCCCCATTTTCTTGAATTACAGTTGATTTTTAACTAAAACCTGAATGCTCAAAGTGAACACTTTTCCAATTGAGAGAAGTTAAATGTCAGCAAAAAAAAATGCAGAGAAAAATTAAAAACTAAATTATGTAGATGGCATAAGTATTCATTAACCTGAGTCAATACTTATACACACAACAATGAAAACAGACTTTATCACAGAGGTGTAGTTTCTCATATAAGCATAGATTGGGAAATATACTACTTCTCTACCTACTTTGCTTTCAGAGTTGCATGATTATGAGAACTTGAATCCTTTGTATTTGTTTTTATATGGGTCCAAACCAGTTGGTTCTTCATATACAGATTGAGCACCCACCACTGTGGTCTTCACCCATGGCTCTGGAGCCTATTGTAAGGCACAGTGCTGCATCAGCATGTACAGTCCTAACATGTCCTAATAGGAGGACTCTGTCGATCACTCTTGAGCCATTCTCCTCTAGAAGCCAGCACTTTTGCAAACAGTAGCAATAGTGCTCGGCTTGAGGACATTTTCTAGTAATTGCAGCATTTCCTTCTTATCCACTGGGACAGTTTAATATCACGCCTCCATCTTGACTTAATCCCGTTTGTCACTTTGGCCCTTATTAGATGGTGACCAGCCAATTACAGGCTCGTTAGTTCACACTGCCGGCCAAAGTGGCCTCCATTGTGTGCCAGAATAATCAGAGCTCATTAGAGCTCCAGTGGGTCAATTGATGGAGCTGCACATCTTTTTTTAATTAGTCATACAAATGAGGCAGCAGGACCTTTGCAACCAGCCCTGAATTATTCTGTTTGTTTGGGCGACTCGTGATTTGAATTTGCAGAGCCAGATGTTCAGCAGCCCATGTCTATGGGCAGGGAGAGGCGCTCCTCAGGGCTGTGTCTGACCCAGGGGGTCAACACTCACCCACACTCCTTCCTCTTCTTCCCCTTTCATTTGTTGTTTATTTTAATCTTTTTTGGCAATCTAATGGGATATTTAAATTGAGGTATTCAGCAACACATACAGATGAGATGCAGTACAGCCCAACCCCTGTCATTGCTATATAACTTTAACTCCTGTGAGTGTTCACATGGTTTGTTAGAATTTAAAGTAAGAGTCCTGTCATGTATGGATCAGCCCTAGGGCAATTGCACTGTGGGCTCTCTTCTTTCCTTCCTACTCGAAATCCTCAAAAAGCCAGTGAGCTCATATATTCCCTCCTGCAAGTCAAACAGCTGCTGTGGCACTTCTGGGGTTTCCAGATCCTGCTTGGGTTTTGAAAGCATCTTTCCTGTGAAGCACACTAAGTTGTAAAATCGAGACTTCTAAACTGCTGAGGTGCCAAAAAAATCGGTGGTCTGTGAAGTCCAGCTCACACACTAAGACTGATCTTTTGAAAATTCTTAAAAGGTGTAGTATATCTTGCCTTAATTTGGTTAGACAATTGACTCATGATCAATAGATTCACTTGATTTCTGGTACTATTAAATCATGAGGCTTGCTCTTTGGGCCTTGATCAGCAGGTCCATCAGACAGGATGTAATTCTTGCCAAATGAACAGACCTTGTCCTGTTCTTCAGACATGTCAAAGTCAACCATTTGGTCTGAAGCTTTGACTTACTAGACGATTATTCTGCTGAATCCTGCAATGAAACTAGGCTTCAGAGGCAACTTAGTGAGTATGTTCCTCCTAAAACTGGGTCTGCAGTTTGGTTGTGTTTTATCTCCTATACACTCGTTCAATCTGTGATATCCCAACCATATCAAATTCTTGCTAAAACTCACTCTCGTACCTTCTGTCTCGTTCCCTGTCCACCTCACTCTTTCTCTCATTCCCTCTCTCGTGCAGCCTCAATGAGCGCGCCCATCTGCTGACTCGAGTCTTCAAGAAAACACCTTCCAGCCTCGTTCGATCCAACTCGGTCCAGCAAACTGTGTCACGTAAGTCACAGAGCCCTGGCAGGCTGAAATCCAGTTTGGATGTGACCTATCGATTTGCTTTTTATTTTGACGGTCACATTTTAATGCCTTGTCTCCACACTTAACAACCATGTGTGCTTGGTAACAACACAGTGAACCCAAGGGCTGTCAGGAGCCTGAAACTGCAGAGCAGTGAATTAAAACAAAGAACTACTTTATGCAAAGGGTTGTGGGAGTATGGAACATGCTTCACAGCCACTACCCTGGCTTCTTTCAATAAACAGCTGGATGGGATTAACAGATTGAATAGAGGCATAATGACCCAAATTACCTCCTCTTGTTTGTAACCTTTCTTATGTTCTTAGGAATTCTGTGTAGCACAGTATAGCCCTTTTGGATTTAGTACGAAATAGCTTTTCTTCCACACCCAGGGTTTACAACAAGGAAAGATTTTCTGTTGTATCATATTATAATATTCTTGCACTTTTCTTAAAACAAGGACTTGTTTTGTCTGATCATTAGTTTGAGTTTCCACTGAGCCACTTCTTCCCTTCTGTGAAAGTTATGTGTTATCTTTGTTTTGTGAAAGTCCCTGAAATTTGCAACAGTTTTAAAACAGAGATCTGGGGTTTTCTGCTCCTGTCCTCTTGTTTATTTTGGCCACAGAATAACACGTGTCAAACAGCCTGAAAGAAGCAGCTCAGCACCAGATACTCCAGCTGCCCTCAGAAGGTCTTGTTCAGAGAGGGGATCTGTGTGCAGACAAACAGGGGCTCCAGCATGCTTTGGAATTGGATTTCCAGGCTGTGTTTTTTGTGGGGAGGGTTAATCAATTGTTTTCTTAGAGCCAGTCCTGAGCTCAGATCCTCTCTTTTCTCTCCAAAAGCACACCAGAAAGCATGTTCGAGCATGCACAGACAAAGCTTTGCAGTCACACTTGCGGATTATAAAGGCGACACAGATGATTTGGGTTAATAGTGCTCACACAGAGGAGAGGGGAGAAAGCACACACGTATTCTGAGTAGATGGGAAATGTCATTATTCCTCCTTAAGCAGGCCGACGGTGGCTGACGTCTCCGCACCCTCTCATTTCAGATGGCTATGCCTTCTCTCAGGAGGAGCATGGTGCTGTGTCTCAGTCTCAGGTTGTGCGCTCCTATGACACGACTCGGAAGCGCTCTGAAGTGGAATAGTGGCAAGCGCCTCCGCCTCCAGCGGCCACAGGACTGCGTCGTGGGCCGCCACAGCCACAGAGGACTCAGAGGTTTCACCGTGGGGAAAACTGCCACCCGCCAGCAAAAAGACAGTGAATGACATGCTCATTTCTGTGGCCTTAGCCAATAGCATACCTGTGGAATACCGATTAAACATCTCAGACATAAACCCGAGTGACTCGCCGTCATGGCTGGGTGCTTTTTGGGGTGTACCGATCATTTCCAGGCAGGCTGGCTGATGGGGTTGCTCATTCCTGCTTTGTCCCACTCCTATCCCTTGGTCCAGGTCTCTGTACTGCAGAAGGAGGTCCTGCACAGCTGCACTGTGCCGAGCTGCAACAGCTGAGATCCCTTTCCATTATTCAGTCCACAGCACCTCCCGAGTTCCCCACTCAACTCTCATATTTCCTTCACACTGCAGCTTATTCAAGGAGAGGAGAGAACACATTTATTATACTTAGAAAGATAACGGGTGTATCCCAGGTCAGTGCAAATACAGAATGTTAATGGTGACACAGACTGTGCAGCCTTCCAACACAGTGGAGTCTCTGAGTCTTGACAAATCTTGACATACTGGTTGATTGAGTTAAGGACTATAAGGATTGTCTAAGTGCTGTTCCATGACAGGGGAAGCTGATAAGGTCCGTGCTGGTCTGTATTCATCTGTGACTTCAGAGGGAATCCCACACTGCACAGTGTAGTTCTGTCAGTCAGGTTTGTGGTTAAAAGGGAGAACTGCCCCTGTGGGTGCTGCCCTGGCTAGTTTTAGAAGCCCTAACCTTGCCCAGGCAGATCAAATCTGTCAAATACAGTTTGCAAACAGTGAGCTGTATTTTTTTTCCTCTGCATGCCAGCTCGTCTAATTTCTGTGTTTGAATGCCTCATGACTGAATGCGATGCTGGGATCTGGTTTTCACACCTGCCCTGTGGTTTGACCCAGGCATTGTCATCGTCCACCTGAGGACCCTGCCAGTAAGGCCCGCGAACTGCAGGCGCCTCTTTCTCCCCTTTCTGGTTTTCTCTCCGCCTAAGCCAGGGTTTAACATGTCAGTCATTGCAAGAGCGGCTGGTTTTGTGTCTTCAAACACCTGCGCAGAATTATTTTCATTGAGCCGATTTTGACGAGGCGAGGACAAAACATTAAATCCCATCCACATCCGTCTTTGTCCTGTGACCAGCAAGCACAAGCCCTGGGAAAAGGGTGTTCTGAGGTGTTTTTAGAGCTCCTTCCAAGAGACACGCTGCGGCCGGATATTTAAACCCAAAGCAAAGACCACCGTCTGGCAGAGCAGAAAAGGCGCCGCTCGCTCCGCAGACCTGACTGGGTCCTGAAGCTCTTCCCCCCGGCCAGGGATGACTGGCGCTGCCGTGAAAGGATCTGTATTTTTCAGCCAAAGAAAGCTGAGCCCCGTCACAGACGCTTGGAGGAAGCTTCCTGTTCAAAGGCGTGTGAAGTTGCGCTGGCCGGAAGCAAGGCTGTAATGCCAGGTTGCTGGAAGCATGCAGTCAGGGTTTATTAAATATTCCTGTGCCTCTTTCGAAATGTTTGTTTGTTTGTTCGTACATTTGTTTGTTTAGCGGTTTGTAGTGATTGCGCACATAAGGTCGGGGGGGGGGGTGGGGGATATTTTGTGATCTTTGCATTGGTATAACTCATTCTGACCTGTTCCCTGGCACGAACTGTTAACTACGACAAGTGAGAACTGGTCAACTCAAAATGACCCAGGCGCCTTTTAGCAATAGGAGGTTGCAGGCAGACCTGCATTGTGTAAAATCCCTTTGTGCACCGTGCAGCATTACAATAACAATATTTCTATTAAATCTTGGTCACATTTTGATTTGCCGATGAGAAGGATATCGAAGGTAAATTTAATCATTACAAGTGTGACATAACGTAAGGGATCTCTTTCCAAACTGTTCTTCCTCTTTTTACTGTAACGTCGCATGTCAACCTGCTCCACTTTGAAGGTAAAAAGAGTATCCTGTTTATTGCACATTGATTATTAATTATAGTTTTAATACTCAAATGAGTCTGTTTTTCACTTGTCCAGTAATCTGTTATTGATTTACAGATTATTTTTTTAAAAATCAAACATCTGCGGGGAATGGTCAAATTGTAAAGTCCCACCAAATGCTGATAAATTAATGTTTAGTTGTTTTTTTTGTTTTGATTACGTGGTAAGATGTTATGACCTTCAGTCTTATATTGGAAATGGTGAATTCTTCTTGCTCCTAATGGTACAACAATGTTTAATAATAAAGCCTGGTAGTACAGTAATTACAGCAATGTGTATCAATTTAATTCTCAACTCTAAATCTGAGACTGCAGCTGGACTTCTGCTCGGCTCTTAGCAGGTAATTGGTGACCAGAGATGTAGTCCACAATACTGTAACGCATACGGCCTCCATTGCTTGCGAGAGCCGGCTTACCAGCGCAGTGACATCACCGCCCTTCCCTGTGGATAGCAGGGACCGCAGCCGCCGGGCTGACGGGAGATCTCCCTTTGGCTCAAGAGGCTGGGTCCCTGTTGACTGATGGCAGAGGCCCGGGTTCAAGTCCCCGACGGTGGGGGGCCGACCTGAGGCGGCAGCGGTGAGGGCGCCCACGTGAACCCTGAAGTGCTACAATACTAACAGGTCAGTGAGCTTGTTCTATTCCAGGGAACAGCAGGAACAGGCAGATGGGATTGAGAGGGTTACAGCCCTCTCTGCCCCCAGGCTGGTTATAAAGTTCTGTGGTCTGCGCTGGTGAAGAGACTGGTTGCCTTGCCAATTAAAACTGAATACAATATGATGGAAGCAATGTAATACAACAAGGACATATTCCTAAATGCATGCGCAACTCTGAAGGTCGTTTGAATTGTCCCTTTCATCCATGCTGCCTTTCCTGTCATTCATAGGTGCAGCAAGCTGAACAGTAGCGAATTCTCCCTGGGCTTGTCAATATGAAATACAGGTGAACACTTCTGTTTCTTCTCCCTTGACTCAAGTCAAGGGAAAAGCATTTTCCCCTTAGCCCAGGTCCTGCAGCGTTGTGTGCAGATGAAGCGGGAGAAACTTGAAGCTCTCTTTCTCTGGGATTGATACCTGGGATCTGTCTGGCGTGTGGGAAGCACAGAACTCCCAAAACACGTGCAAGTCCATTGTCGGAGAGGTGTAGATGGTGCGCAGCTACAAATGTGTCTGATAGTTAATGAACAGCAGACGTCAAATTGAGTTATCATGCTGCCTGCGGTTTATTGACCGGACATGTGTTTCACTAGCCAGTGAGTTAAAATGTGGAACGGAAAATAAAGGTACACCGTGCCAGAGAAAGAGCCTGGCTGGTCTGATGCATGGGTTTGACCTCTGTAAGGTCCCTGGAGAAAAGAGATGCTTTTGTTCTCCTTCTTCCTTTAGTTATGGAAAGCAATTCCACTTCTGAAGGAAATCTTGCTGCTGGAAATATAGAATTTGGAAAAAAGAGAGAGTAATTGGGGCCCCCGGTGTGTATAATGTACTGTTATGTGTGCAGCAGTGCGAGGTTTATTCCATTTTAAGCTATTCTCCCTCTCCCAAGGTTTGCTGTGCTGTCAAGATCGGTTCCAAGGACCCTGTGTTTATCCGCACCACGGCTGTCTCTGTGGGAGATGCACTTTTCCCAGCGTTCCATACCAATCCCGATAATTTTGCCTGCCCTGTGGGAGCCTGAATCCAGGGGCTGAGCCCTGAGCTGAGCTGGCTGTGCGCTGTGACGGCCTGTCAGCAGGTGTGCTTAACTAGCGCTCGGCCCTTCTTGTCACTGGCTCTAAAGCTTTTAAACAAGTTAAAAATAGCCGCCTGAGGAAAGGCCTTTTATTAGAAGTGCTCAGCTGCTAATTTCAGATGAATTTTCAGGGTGCTGAGAACAACCACCCAGTGTAGCTGCCGCGTGAGAGACCCTGTTATTGTTCTAAACTCTCTCCTACAGTTGAACAGCTGCTCATTTTTTCCAAAACAGTTCCGTCACATGATGGGTTGATCGTACGAAGATAATATGTGCTATTGCTAGATGTGGGGGGGAAAAAAACCAACATAAAACATAAGACTTGAGCATTAAAGCCCGTGGAATATGGAAAGGAATGTTAACGGAATATGGAGGCACAGGGCACTTCCCAGGAAGGGAAGAACTCGGATTGTGTTGTCGTAGGTGTGTGTAGCACTACAGCAGTGTCTAGGTATGTGAGGTGGAGTAGTCTTAGCAAAACCCCCTTTCTCCTCCAAAACAACTCGGCTGTTTCCTGCATTAAGACAGTTGTTGGAAATATGAGCACACAAACCATAAGGAGGATTTTAAACTTCCAATGTGGAGAATGGATTCCCTAATCCATGCAGGGGGAATGTCTATCTCGTCAAACCTTTCCTAAAACTCCTCCTGTATCCCACTTTATGTTTTGTAGGCGCTTTTCACTGGGTTGGTTTCCATAGAAACCTGCCAAGGACTAACATAAAGCTCCAAGGAAAATGTAGCATCTTTTTTTTTTGTTCTTGGTGGAATAGTGAGAAACATTGCGCACGCCTGTGAACCTGCAAAGCTTCTTTGTTTCTGTGCCGGGGCTGCGAGTGGGACGAAGGACCTGAGCACTGCCCTGCTGGTGGAGCCCTGAATTTTAATGCTCTGGGTGGCTGTGATGAGGCTCGAAACAAAACTAGGAGACGATTTCCAGTGACTTATTAGTAGCTGATTTGTGAATTCTGAGACTCAAATGTTTTTTTTTTGCTTACAATTTTTAATACTATATTTAATATAATTAAACCTACGATGGTTTATTTGACAAGTATATCTGTGTTGAAGCCATCCAGACTCTCAGCGTTATTTTGTTTTTATTATAGCCATGGCAGAAAAGACACAGACACCGAAAGGCTGCGTTTTATTCCTGGGTACAGTGAGCACAGGACCAGCCTCAGCTGAGTGGAGCCAACAGGAGGGAGTGGAAACACGGAGGAGTTCAGAGATGTATGATGGAACCAGATAATTTACAGCCTTAAAAGTCAGTAACAAGATCTTATATTGTATACTTGACTTTATAGGCAACCAGTGCAGAGATTTAAGTGTAGGAGTGATGTGCAGTGAGGGGCTGGCGTGAGTCGTCTGGCTGCAGAGTTTTGGACATATTGTAGTGCAATCTACGGAGAAGAGTGTTAGGGAGCCCACAGAGTAAAGAGCTGCAGAAATCAAGTCTGGATGTTATACATACAAGGATCAGGCACTCAGCATTGGACAATGATAAATGTCTAATGTGGGAGATATGTCTAAGGTGAAATAAAGACGGCTCTGAAGACAGAAAAGGACTACAGCTGACGTGTGAATGGGGAGGCCATCCACCATTGCTCAAGCTCTCCAGCTTTTCCAGCTGACACTATAGTGCTTACAACTACAAAGTAGAGACTAATTTTGTCCAGTTTTATTAAGTGGTAAGGCATGGGTCCTAGAAACCATCTTTCACGCCATGGTGCTTTATGAATATCTACCTGGGCAAACAAGCATAGGGAGATTTTACTGTGCATTCTGAATAATTGTCTTGTGGTTACCCATCCTGTCCTGTATTAGTTGGGCTTTGTGCTGCGCTGTGCTTGTAGCGACACCACTCCCTTGCTGTTTTCGTGAGGAGCTGCGCTGCCTGCTAGTGAAACTACAGTCTCTCTCCACTCTGACCCGCGGCGACACTGACCCCTCTTCACAGGAGTCACAGCCCAGGCCCCTGGAATGCGGGGCTCAGAGCTTCCCCACTGCCTGAATAACATCCCAGCAGGGACTCTTGTCCCATTCAATGAAAACAATTCATGAGTCCTGGACAAATCTGTTCAAGTGAATCTTTCCTTCAAGAGCCGGCCCTGATGAACAGCCGGAGAACATTTTAATTGCTGTGAACGACAAGCTGGGAGACAATGAGCCTGAAAGGAGCCCTGTGTTTACTACAGCGTTTTGTTCCTGGTCTTCGCCCCAGTCCCAGGAACATCTGTATCTTGTCAGGTCGCAGAGAAAATGAGCACAGTGAACATCTATCTGGACACTTTAAATTAAACAATGGCCACAGATTGGTGTGAACTCCCAGCTGAGTACCCCAAGACAGACCAAGGAATTTCCCCAAAGTTTCCCTTCAGCTTCCAAAGGCGCTGTGTTAAAGAATGGTGCCGATTAGCTGGTCAGATGACAATCCCAAACTCACATCAGCACCTACTGAATGGCCTATTGTTTTTAATCTGTCATATTTATTTCTTGCTGGGTAAAAAAAAAAGCAAGACATTTGTACTAACAACACATGTAGAAGAGGAGACGGCACAAATAAGTTCATTAAATCTTCTTCTGGAGGGAGAAGTCCCATGCTAACCATGATAATGAAATATGAAACCAGCATTATATTACTCAGGAACAGAGAGCTATGCAAGCCATATTCTTAAGGAATCTTGAATTAAGTTCAGTCAGGTTTTTCTTCTGAAGTGGTTGCTCACTATTCTGGGACCACATTCTTTCTTAAAAAAGGCATTTTCTGGCTCCAATTATTGATTTATTTTTGGAATACTTATCGGAGGCTTTTTTTTCCACTTGGTGCACTGCACTAAAGAGATTTGTGATCGCCTGGCTAAGACTCACTGGGCCGGGTTCAAGTCTTCTACCAGACATCTAGAGAGAGGGGGGGTTGTAGTCTGGAGCGGAGTTTCTAAATGCTTTTCAGTGTGGCAGTTAATGGTTTCTTTTCCCATTGTAAGTCTGCTTCTTTGTTCTTTCTCACACACACACACACCCTGAGAATTGAGGACGTAGTACTGTCAGAGGCAAGGAATACAGTAAATAAAACATGGTCTCTGTTCAACTGGAGCATAAAATATGCTGGGCAGATTTGTTTATGAAAAAGGGTCAACGTTTTTCTACACAGTGTCTGATCTGTTGAACTAAACAGAAAGCACACGTCATTCCACACCATAGTATATTTATTATGAAAAAAAAAGTTTTATCTCATAGAAACCTCTATCACCTGGGGAGCAACTGTTGCCAATGTGAGCATCATTTGACAATGACGTATGTTACAGTTATCAAACAAAAACAGATTTTGTAGACCTTTTTTTAAAAAAATACAGATGAAAAGAACATTTCTACACAATAAAGCTTAAATATATATATATATTTTTGTGCAAGTAAACATACAAATTGTTTGCCCTGAATATCTCACATTGAGAAATGAGAGAGAGTGGCACAGTTCGGTTTAATGGCAGCAGTGGGATCAGTGAGGCAGATTGATGCTGTGGCTTCATACAGTCCCGGTCAGAGCATCTGACACATTCAGACCAGGAGATCAACACTACAGCAGGAACAGCCAGACCCGTCAGGCATTATTGCTGTATCGGTGTCGTGACCATTGCATTTTAAGAATTACTGCACTGAGGCCTTTGCAACCTCAGACCATTTCAGATTCAGCACAATTCTGTTAGTCTATGTCCAAACCGTTCAGACCAGCACAAAGCGGCTACTAATGTGCTAAACTTCTGCTTCTTCTGTCAGCTTTTCAGCAAAGAAAAACCCAGCCTCCGCTCCACATGTGCTGGACAAAAGACCCTGGATACATGTGTAGGAAAAGTGAGTCCTGCGAGACGCAGAGACATCAGCAAGGGTGAGCAGTTCTGTCTGTGGGTCCCGAGAACGTCGCTGCCCCTGCCTGCCCCTCTCCTGTGGCTCAGCAGAGTTAATTAAGTGGAATGGTGTGTCAGCCAGTGCACCTGCCAGCTGTCAGTCTAACTCACAGTAATCCCCGGTGACAGCATCACGGTTCACAGTGCCGGAGCCAGACGGTCACACGGATCTCTGCCACACCGGGAGATGAGATTCAGAATGCACTCGTGTCAATAAACACTCCTCCTTGTGGCTTCCGATTCGGAAAGCAGACTGCGTCTGTGACTGCGTCTGTGCGCTCAGGCATCAGGGGCACCTGGATACAAAGAAAACTCCAAAAGGTGCAAAGGCTTGCAGCTACTGTACAAATGGTTTGTGCCTGTTGCAAACTTGTTCTTGACATTTCTTTTCTGGGTAAACACGGAAATACCTAAATAACCCTGCGATGCGCCTCTAATCTGAGGTCTCAACAGACTGCTTTTATTCGTGAACAAAAAGCAGACGACTAGATCGACACGGACAACATAGCTGTAGTTTTTTTCTAACAATTAAAAGCAAAAGATTTGGGAGTGGAGCACCGTGGCACTGACTGCTTTCACTTTATAATTAATTTGTGTTTTGAGGTGAGATGTGCTTTTGCTGTGGCTCTTTCTCATATCCATGTTCACGCAGGAACAGGCGGACATGTGGACACAGTGCTGGCATCTGGTTTTCTCAGCGGTCCATTAACCAGGTTGATTATATCAGTATGCTCTTAAGACTATGAATTAACATTGCAATACTGGTACGGAACAGGGGTAGCAGCTAGTTTCCAGGTTACAGCTGGGCAAACCATGCAATGTCTGAACTTGAAGGAATTCTAGCTGTCGGGGAATCTGGGATTTAGGGATCCCTAATCTGAAGCGATTTCGAGCAGATGCCAGTGTCGTACGACACTCTTCCAGTTGTGCATTGTGACGGATCACAGCCTGTGAACGGCGGCGCTCAGTCCCCTGCTTTCGCCCTGTGATTTGGCCTCATGCACGCCGTCTCTGCAGGTGCAGCCCTTTCTCCGCCTCTCTGGATAAACAGCGGCAGCACACGCACCTCGGCGCACTGCACGGGAGCAGGGCAACATCGCCAGCGCCGAAGCAGAAGAAGAAGAAGAAGAAGAAGAAGAAGTCGGATTTCAACGTGGTGTGAAGAGACGAGAGAAGCCCGCGCGCCCCTCCCGGTCCTCCCTGAGGTCCTGTGGGCTTGGACCCTGCTCCCTCTGGCCGTTCCCCGTCCGGGACCGGCAGATCCAGAAGCGGGGCCTCTTCCTGCCCCGCGGGCCCTGAGCAGCGCTCTGTGTCCATCCCACGGGCCGGCTCTGAGCTCCGCGCCCCCGCACCCCCCTCACACCGTCACGGCCGGGTGCTTCTGCTCAGAGCTGGCGCCGCCGGGGGGGAAGGGGGACTGCAGGGGCCTGTAGCCACCCTGGGCGCTGTCCATGAAGGCGGGGGCGGGGGTCATGGCGAGGGGCTCGTGGTGCACCGCGTAGCCCAGGTACTGGGGGTGCAGGAACTGCCCCTGGTGCGGCATGATCTGCGTGGCCTGCTGGCAGTTCAGCACGGAGAAGTTGGTGGGCATGTTGACGTAGACGTTGCTGAGGCCGGCGTCCGGCGGCAGGCAGCAGTTGGCCTGGGCGCGGACCATGGGCGGCCGGGCGGCAGAGTTGGCGCTGGAGCTGGAGCTGGTGGCCGTGCTGGACTGGCGGGAGGAGGAGCCCCGTGGGGCCCCCGCGCCCGCGATCATGGGGATGGTCTCCATCAGCCTGGCCCCCCCGCCGGGCCCCCGGCTCTGCTGCGGCTCCTGCTTGGGGCGCAGGCAGCGGCAGCAGCACACCGCCACCAGGGAGCCCAGGATGACGAAGGCCACGAACACCGAGCCCACGATCAGGAAGGGCACGTAGATGGGCACTGCAGGGGAGGAGAGAGAGACGGGGCGGTTACAGAGACCGGCGCGCGACGGGTAGCTCCACAGCCCCTGCTGACTTCAGAACCAGGGATGAATGCGACGCGACCTGCGGATGCCGTTCGAGTTGTACGTGATTAGAGAACAGCGGGACCGGGGACGAAGACGGCGAAGATGTACTGCAGCGACAGGGTCAAGGCTGTCGTCGACACCAGTGGAAGTGGACCCACAGGCTGAGACACGCACGCACGCACGCACACAACCAAGAGAAGGGATAAGACCTCCCAGCTCCTTCGTTGTAATCATGAAATCTCATGGGAAAACCCTGGAGACTGGGATGGGCGAGGGGAGAAACTAGACGACCCTGAAGCACCTGAAGTTTCAAGTAGTGCACAAGAAGGAGCAACACTCAGAAACGCGGGGCTTGCTATGGGATCCTGTCCCAGCTGCTCCCTCCTGAATCACAACCGTTTAACAAAAAAATCCGCTGGCAATTCTCCCCGTGACTGCAGTTTCTAAAAGCAGGAATTTCAGCTGCACCCACGACAAACTTACACTTGAAAAGGGGACAGCCCGTTTTCCTCCTGCAGCCAATCACTGCTGTTTTAATTAAAAACCTGACAAAAAAGTCTGTAACTGCTCTGGGAGGTAATCAGCTCATAACATTTTGATCCTTTTTAATCCAGCATAACTGATCAGCCATGTGATTTTTCGTTCGCTCTCAGGGTTTCGGCCATGTCCTGCCTTCTGGAGGTGAACTCGTGTGGCACTTGAGCCGAACTCAAGACAAACTGGCCCCGCCACCTTGTAACTGCCTGGATGCAAAACAAACCGGATTACAAAGCACGGCCCTGAGATGTTTCTTGCTGTTCTGCTTGACTGACTGCTGTTGCTTCCTTGAGAAATGATACAGGCGAAACATTTTCCCATCCACCTCTTTCAGAAAAGACAGAGATTTTGTTACCGACTAAACATTCCTGTCTTTGCCTTTGAATGGAGGACAATGGGGGCTCCTGGTTTCACTCTGATAATATTTCACGACTCGAAGAGAGTTAATATATTAATGACTGCAAGTTGTGTGGCAGCGCTGGTGGACAATTTAGCTCATTTTACACAACCTGCAAGAGAACACAGACATCTAGGAAATGCAGCTTATATGAACGCATCTTTTTCTTAAATCAGTGAAGAAATATATATAGAGAGATTTAAATATCTGATGCTCTGAAAACAACAAATAATGAAGGATGCATATCTGAATCCTGCTGGATTTCAGAGACAAAATCCTTACGGATCCCTGCAACCATGATTTTTTTTTCTCTGTCAAAGGAGTCCTTCAGATCCTCCTTGCGGTATTCCTGAAGGATTCCTACAGGATAGCTTTCTGGAGTCTGGAAGGAATTTGACCTCGGAAGATTTTTTCCAGAAAAACCCATGGAATGTATCTGCGGATCGGTGCTGCGCTCTCAATATAAGCCAGGCTGGGCCGCGTGACTCCGACACCCACAGCTGCTGGGCAGTGGTTCCCCCACTGGAGCCTGCAGATGTCGGGGGACCCCAGAATTCCGGTGGGGGGGGGTATCCACTAATTGGTAAACACTTCATCCTGAGATCAAAACGCTTCTCCTTACCAGAAAGGCCTCGACCGAGCTCAGTGAGACTCGTTTCCCTGCCGTACGGTTTTGAATATTTCATGGTGTGTGTTGTTAGCAATGCCATAGAGAGACCTCTTCTCCAGGGGATCTGCACAGCGTTTGGGTCAGCTCTCACAGCTCTCAAATAAACAGCCCAGCAAAACTTTCCCCCTCGATACCTAAGGACCGAGGACTGTTCCTCTGGTCCACGGCAACGACCCGTCTTTAAAGCGGACCCTCGGTCCGGATTCTCTTCTCCGTGGAGCTGGTGTCCCCCTCAGGGGGTACAGAGCGCCCCAAACCAGATCTGTGTGCTGAGGGGTGAAAGTGCCTCCTCTGGCCCTGCACTGCTGTTACAGGCTCTGGGTCCCTGAGAGCACGCCAGTCTCTCATCCTGACTGCACAGTTCCTCATGGTTTGTACAGGCTGTCCGGGAGAGAGACTGTTAATGTACTACAGGCTGATAAAGAGTCTCAACTCAAGTAGCAGTGCGGTTCCCCCCCCCCCACTAGAAACACACAATGAGTAACTTGTAACATTACATCTGCTTTGTTTTCCCCCTGGTCTGATCACAAATGTTTCACTTTGCATAACCCTTAGTGTTAATGGAGCAGAACACTGTGCACACAAGTCACAGAGCAGACGCCTGGCTAGGTAGGAGTTCTCAAGGACTCTGATCAAGGCCCATCGGAAACTTCAGACCGCCCTGTGCGGTTTAATAAGGTAGGTACAGTCAATGAGCTGAGCCTTCAGCTCCCCGAGTGAGGCAACTCCAGTAGTCCACACAAGAAGTGAAATACGATAGAAATCATGCTGGTAACAGGGAAAACAGTTTGCAAAAATGGACCAAAATATTTAAAAATGCTTTTAGTGGATCTTTGTGGATTAAAACGATTAATTTTCCTTGTTCCAACCCTGTGTTCCCAGGCAGTAAGATTTATATGTGGGCCACATGAGCGTGGATATCGCCGAAACATCGCCGAGTGCTCCGATACAATCGACGGCACTGCAGCACTGATTGTTGACAGTGAACACAGACGTCTACCGCTTGGGTAATGTGTAAAGTGGGTAATGTGTAAAGTCAGGTACACGTTGGAGATCGCTTAAGAAGGTTTTAATTACCACGAGCATAATCGCTCTCACCAACGCCACCGACCCTCTCGGGAGACAAGACTGCGGAGCCTCGCGTCCCAAAAGAAGTTAAGACATGAAGCATTTAGGGTCTGAATTTGAAAAGAAAAACACGCTGTCTGCTCCACTGACTGTGCAAGCGCTAGCAAGTTAAGGCACTGGGGCGTCTTTTCACATTCTCTGGAAAATTGCTTACTTTGGCTGAGACACACAGCTCGACTTTTCTAAACTAGGTGACAGGCAGGCCTACTGGTATAGCAAAAAATAAACGCACGAAGTTTAAATAAGCGATATCTAACAACAATGATGTAGGGGGACTTCTTTAAAAATGCATTTACCCTTCTAAAAACGTTTCTACGCTTCGCACAAGCATTTCAAAATACTTGTGGCATACTGGCGTCTATCAATAGCACAGCAATATAAACCCCTTGCATAGTCGCCACTAATTTAGCAATTTAAACGTTGTTAAAAGTCTACTATTCGCAGAGACAGGACTGTGATACCTCCTGGACAGCTGTCACCGGCAACTGGCGAGTTAAAAGTGATATATTTAAAAATAAAAGGGGTACTTTGAAGGTTCTCTAGTGCCTGCTCGCCAGTTATTAACTTTCAAAGCATTTAACCGATACCCCTTTGCTAGCCTGCTGTTCCAGCAGTAACACCAGTAAGTACACACCAGGATTACAAACTCCGCACCGGAGCCAGTACATAAAACACAGCCTTGGGTGAACCTTTAAACCACGCATCACGCGTCTCAAAACATACACGGACACAACCGCAGTTACAAAGTAGAAGCGAGCGAAGTGAATCCTCGCACACGGGCGACCCAGCTCTGCGGGCGTTGCGCTGCGCGCAGCATCACCGTGCTCGCCGGTGGAGAGCGGCGTGTCCCTGCGGGAGCCCGGCCCCCGACCCCCGACCCCCGGCCCCCGGCCCCCGGGTACCTGCGGCGTTGTCCCGGCTGTCCTTGCTGTCCGCGCCCGTCTCGGGGGCTCGCCGGTCGTTCTCGCACGACCCCTGGTCCAGGCGCGCCTCCGTGCTGGAGCAGCAGTACCTCAGCGCGCACTTTCCGCAGCAGATCGTGGCGTCCACGCTGTCGAAGCGCTCGGGGCACTGGAAGCCCTCCCGCCAGGCCCCCTGGCCGTCCAGCCCGCCGTGGCAGTACTCGCCGCTCGCCCGCACGTCGGCCACGGCCAGCAGCAGGGTCAGGGCGAGGGCCGAGCACAGCGCCGAGCCGTCGCCGCGCATGGCTGACCGCACGCCGGGCGCACCACGCTCCCGCCGCCCACAAGTGCGCGCGTTTGACACCGCCTGTCCTCTCAGTCTAGACGGAGGGACACATGCATAATAACATTCACAAAGACGGCGGAGGTCCTGTCATTCGGCGAAACTCCCCCGCGGATAAGTCGCTTGGTTCAGGGGCGACACGCTAAAAGCTACAGATTGCGATCCCACTGCTGTTCACGGATTTGAGCCTGTTGCACTTGAAGAGAACGGCAAAAAGGCGTTATTTAGCATGAGCCAACGAGTCCGTCCTTGCCGATTCCTCGACTGGCAGAAAGCGGCTGGTTCACATGCAGTTGTTTCTCGACTGGCGTGTGAGTGAAGTCCGGCCGCGGAAAAAAAGCTGGTCCCCCGCCGGAGCGCAACACAGTCTGCGTGCTCTGCGGACGAGCAGCGGGAAACAAAACTTCTTCTCATTCAAAGTTTCGCCCAGGATCCCGGGAAGCGCACCCGAACGGACCTGTCACGTGTAATCCGGTTCAGTTTTCGTTGTTGAAACGAGTTCCGTCCGTCTCCATCAGCCCGAGCAGCCGGTCTTTTCTCCGCTCCGCGACTGGGCAGCGCTCTACCAGCTCCAAAACCCGCTAAGAGCATTCCCAGAGCCAGCAGCGGGACACCTTTGGGATGCAGGAAAAAAACCGCCCGCTGCGGGTTAACCAGAAAGTCTCGAAGCGCACAGATCCCCAGAACCGCAGAAGAGAGCTGGAGTCTCCCGCGTCTCCTGACACAGACTTCACGCTCATCAGTGTCCTGCGGGCCGGTCAGTGAGAGCTCACTCCCCCGTGCAAGCGCCTGGCTCGACCGCTGCCTCGCCGCCGCCGCCGCCGCCTCCTCCTCCTCCTCCGTGAGTCAGTGGGTTAGTCAGCGGGGGAGCCAGGGTCCCTCTTTTCAACAGCGGGCTCCAGCCCGCTCCGCACTTGCGCAGTGAGGCGCCTGCAGATGTCAGCGCTAACGAGCCCCACTGCGAGACCGCGCTTGGGTTTCGAGGGTCCTGCGAGCGGGCGGGGTTGCGGTCCCTCATCTGGGTGTGTGCTTCGCCCCTCGGGAGCCGCTGCTACAAAGGACTGGGATCCTGCCATTGTTAGGGGACTCCGATTAGCAACGGCAGCTCTCGTTTGCTGGCGGGACGTCCCCCACGCATCGCCTGTGACTGTTGAGGGAGACGGTGTCGTCCCCTTGTTTTCAAGTGAGAGCTTTTTAATCAAGAAGAGGGACAAGGAGACAGTGGCAGAACAAAGTTCTGATGACCACCACACACTCACTCTTCCCCAGTCATCACTCTGCCCGCAGTGCTGTTTGCACCCCCACGCCACTGCGCTCCGCGCTTCGAAAGCATTCCCAGTACTTTAAAACCGAATGAAACGTTTCGGTTTTACAATTCACGTTAAACTCAACTAGTTCCGATTATAGCTAAGGTGTTGCCGATGTACTCTCTCAGATACATCCGCAAACATTTCAGGTACAGTTCAGAAACATCGGGTGAGCGATTCAGGGTCAGTCCACATCTTTAAAAGTAGGTTAATTAATTAATTGCTTACACTTATATAGCGCTTTTCTGGACACTCCACTCAAAGCGCTTTACAGGTAATGGGGATCCCCTCCACCACCACCAGTGTGCAGCCCCACCTGGTTGAAGAAGTGTTATATAGGTATAAGCGATCATCAGATTATCAAATAATAATTTAGAAAAGCAATACAAATCTACAACTGGAATCAAACGCATCTATTTTATTATTGGCAGTGTGCAAATGAATCTATTAAGAGAACACAGCCACCCTCTGGATTCACCACCGCAAATTCTGCGCTGGGAAATCTTTTGGGAAAGATGTCCAACAGAGAGCCGCCAGCTCCACCATGTGGAAAAGAGGGGTACTACAACTACATAAAACGAAATGGGTTATCTTTTAGAGAGGGTGCGAAGACGTTTGTGTGTACCAGGAGTGTTTCAGCAGGAAGTTTTTGAAGAATGCAGCTCTAAGGTTCTTGTCTTAAGATTTCCATCTGCTAAAAGTGACCCCAGGTTTCCCCACTTTTTGCTGTTTTGCTAACACTGTCACCCTGAAACCATTGGCAGCCCACTGAAGCTCAGCAGGCGTGAGCCTGGTCAGTACCTGGATGGGAGAGCTCCAGGCTGCTGCTGGGAGAGGTGTTAGTAGGGCCAGTAGGGGGCGCTCACCATGCAGCCAGAGTGCCCCTGCACAGTGATGGGGACACCATACTGTAAAAGAGGCACCATCCTTCCGATAAGGCATAAAACCAAGGTCCTGACTCTCCGTGGTCATTATTTTTCCCAGGGCGATTCTCGAGTAGGGGTGTAACCCTGCCATCCTGGTCAAATTTCCCCCTAGCCTTTACCAGTCATGGCCTCCTAAAAATCCCCATCTCTGAACTGGCTTCATCACTCTGCTCTCCTCCCCACTGAGAGCTGGTGTGTGGGGAGTGTACTGGTGCATCATCCAGGTGGGGCTGCACACTGGTGGTGGTGGAGGGGATCCCCATTACCTGTAAAGAGCTTTGAGTGGAGTGTCCAGAAAAGCGCTATGTAAACGTAAGGATACAGACAATGTTCAGACTGCGACGCCAGTGACATGGCTAGTGCGCCCTCTGGTGGCCACACATCTGAATACAACCTGGATGGGCTCAAGTCCTGGACAGGCAGTCTGAGGGCTGTTTCACCACCATGTCACAGAAGAGGTGACTGTCCTTGTTTTTTTTTGTTGTTGTGTTAATTGGCCACTTCATAGTCAACAAATTAGATGGACAGTCTGCCAATAGTAGTTTCACGGGCCTATATCCAATATTCATAAACCATGATTTCTAGGCTTATTTTCTTTTAACTTGATGTTAAATTATTTAAAATAGTTCAGTAATTTCTTCGAACTATAAATCCTGTTTTTTTTGGCCCACAAGTTAAATTTCATTGGAGGAGTTTTAAACAGATTAACCACTTTAGGTGCCATATTATGCAGCAGATTCCCAGTCATGTGCAGGGAGGAGCACAGGGGCTGCCCACTATGACTAAGCTGTGAGAAGACGTTTTCAGGCAGTCGCCACCGACTGCAGCAGTTTATTTGGATGAACATAATGAGATCATCAGTGGCACTTGAAGCTGTGGTGGCCAGCAGAACCAACAGAAGAGATGCGTCTCTGACCCACTGAGCAGCGCCACAGCCTTTTCCCAAAGGGGGGTGGGAGTGTGGAACAGCCTACCCAGAACTGGAATGTTAGGACGGGTGTGAGATCCCAAGATCAATTAGCTGCTAACGAGCACCCGGGCTAGATGAGCCGAATGGCCTTCTCTCCGTTCCAGTGGTGTTATATTACATTTACCCTCAGGCAGTGTCTCAGTGTGTGTGTGTGCCAGAGGACCACCACATCTGGCACAGAGGACAGGCCTAGGGTAGCAGGTGTGGGAGGTAAGGCTGGCCTGCGTGGCGCTGTAAGAGCTCCAGGGCAGCCAGATCTCTCCTCCCTCTATTTACAGCCTTTTCGGGGCAGAGCAGTGGCACTGTAGCTAAGGATCTGCGCGGGTTCGAATCCCGCAGCCGGCAGAGGAATCCTCCTCCATTGGGCCCCTGAGCAAGGCCCTTAACCCCAGCTGCTCCAGGGGCCCAGGCTGTGTAAATGGCTGACCCTGCGCTCTGACCCCCAGCTTCTCTCTCTGTCTGTGTGTCTGTGTCTCATGGAGAGCAAGCTAGGGTTTGCTAAAAGACGAATTCCTAATGCAAGAAATTGTATATGGCCAATAAAGTGATTTTATCTCATCTCTGATTGTTTGAACTCACTGAAGGAAAGAAAGGGACCCTGCAGGGCTTTGTGACATCAAACTCGAGTGGCTTCTGGTACAACCTTCCACACGCAACTGCAGGATGATGCGCAAAGCCACACTGACAGGAGGGGAGAGGAACCCGTTGTTAAACCACACTCTCAAAGCAAGACAACACTGACACCTGCTGGTGGGGGCGTACCCGAGCAGAGCTGAGGTGCAGCTTGGAAGCCACGAAACCAGTAGCAATCAACTTCCAGTCTGTCTTCAATGGCTGATGGTTTAAAAAGAGCTGTACACCTTGCAGCAGCCTGTCCTTCCAGAAGCCCATTCTAACACCTCTGCTCGAAAAAGACAAAACGTAAAAAAAGATTCTCTGAAAAACAACAAAGTGCACTATTTTCTTTTTTATTATTAAACATGGTTGCTCTGTAGTTGGAAAATACATGTTTACACATAAATTCTGGTACAAGTTTAGCAAAACGTATTTATCTATTTTGGTAACAAGGTACCAAGGGCAATTTACAAAAAAAAACAACAACTGTGGAGTAATTTCATCCAGGAACTAAGAGAACTGAAAACACATCAACTCAGAAAACAAATACAACACTAGACTCTGTCGCCGAAAGAGGGTCAGTCAGTGTGGCAATGAAACAAGACGTCATCAACGCATGGAGATTAAACAGAAACGATAGCCAAACACCTCACGACAGGGACAACAAAAGGCAGGTCGTGATAAATCACTAAGCAAAAGTTCCCTGCGGAGAAACACAAAATTGGTGAAATATTTTACATTCCTCTGATTTTGGATGTTAGGGTCGGACTCTGCAGCACAGTTACCCTACAGAGTTGTGAGCCTGGATTGCACAAGCCTGCGTTTCATGATTTGCTGTGCTACTGAAAATCACAACGCATTAGGAAGGTGTCGGACAAAGTGTCAGAAATGACTCCTCTTTCTCATGAAATCATAATCTCCGTTTAGATTCTATTCTGGTAGAAAAACAATGCAGGGGAGCTAAATGTAACCTGTGACATCACGTGAGAAATCAACGCGCCCAGCGGGCTGTACACCGGAGGTGAATTCTGGGCCGGGTTACACTGGTCACGCCACCTTACAGAGGCCCAGCTGCGTCCCCACGGGCAACTTCAGATCGCCACAGGTGAGGCCGCTCGTTAGAACGGCTTACAGACACTGTCCCTACAAACAAAAATCCTAAAAGAAAGGAAGCAAAACAACATCGCCAGCAAAAACAAAACAATTGAAAACGCGCCCAGTTGTTTTTTGTACAAGCCCACCCCGATATATAAAAATAGAAATCTTAGTAACAATGTGGGTGTGATGGCCACACCTTCCCTTCCTTTTACCCCCCAGGGGCTCTATCTCTTGCCCCTCTTGTTGCCTGCGGGGGGCTTCTTCAGCTGCAGCAGCGGCCCTCCTGCGCCGAAGCCCGTGGCCGGCGTGCTGGGCATCCCGAAAGTCAGCCCGGCCGACGCCGTGATCCCCGTGTTGCTGAAGTTGAAGCCGGACGTGCTGGAGCTGCCGAATCCTGGGAGAGAGGGGGGACAAAAACAAGAGCGCTCCAGACACCCCTCTTTCTAGAGCGGGGCGGGGGGTCCCACTCCCACTCTGCCCGTCTGCTAGCCCCGAGAGCTGCCAGCGCCTGAGGCTGAGGGGTCCCCCAGAGCGAGCAGGAGATGTGCTCCAGGGCCTGGCTCTAGGATTTAGCTGGGGACCCTTCTGCATTGAGGGCTAAGCGGGGGGGGGGGGGCTGGCCTGGCCGTGAGGGCTAAGTGTCAATTCAGCACTGAGTTCTGAGCGGGAGAGAGAGTCTAATTTTCAAGAGATTTAAAAAAATAAAGCCTCAAGTAAAGCATGCTCGTTCAGAATGGGGTTTCAACGGCACTGCAGCTCTGACATTTCTTTATCATGTACTAGGCAGAACAAACTGTTTCAGAAAATCCCATTCAGAATAAACGCCGTGCCTGCGCTCCTGAGCGGCAGCAGTTCACCGCGTGTCTATGTTGTGCGGGTCCTGCACAGGGAAACAGAAACTGCAGAGAAACACTGAAGACAGCTGGGAGGAATGGGCCGCAGAGCTTGGGGCGCTGTATGCGGGAGACAGATTGGGGCTTTCGAGAGGCGCGCAGAGAAGAGGGAGGCAGGGAGGTAAACTCTGAGGGGGGGGATTCAGACCAACCTGCACTGAGGCTCCCTCCAGTGGGCTTATTTGAAGGTGCAAATCCAAAAGAGGAGCCTCCAGTGGTGACACTGCCGAAGCCGGGGCCACTTCCAAACGCTGGGAAAGAGACGAGCAGAGGGAGAGGAACCCCTCGTTAAACCACACTCTCAAAGCAAGACAACACCGACACCTGCAGGTGGGGGCGTACCCGAGCAGAGCAGAGCTGAGGTGCAGCTAGGAAGCCATGACACACAGGCCAGGCGTGCACAGTGCTAATTCACAGCACATGCAGGAGTGCAGAAATAACAAACGAAATAAAACTGACCAGTGTGGAAAAATAAGGGACACATGCCTTGTTAAGAGATACTGTCCTAAAACAAGCCTTGGCTTCCTCAAGGGCATTCATGGACTCAATCCCACTTGTAATGTCTAAGCTATAAAAAATAAGGTCCAGTGGCTGCTTGCTGTATCTGGCCTCTGTGCCATGCACTATTAAAGTAAAAATCAGTAACAGTCCTGGCTATGCAGGTCAATGCTCTGCTCATGTCGCTCCAGTCTTGCTGGTGCACTGTCCCTCAGTGTCCAGAGACAGCAGAGCAGAGAGGGGCTGGAAGACCCCCTTTAGACTACAAGAGGTGGCCACAGCTCCAGTCTTGAAAAGAGGGTTTAACTTCACCTCGGCTCCTAACTAACTTCCCTGAATTAACCGATGATTTCCAAACTTTCCAAACTTTGGGTGTTGGTGACTGGTCCCTGGATTAAAACAATACCTCTTCAGTAGTAGATTAATGCAAGTTTTAAAATGCGAGTTTATTCAAAGCACACAAAAAGCCAATATCTCGGCATTTGCAGAGAAAATAAAGTTAGAGGGTAAAGCTAGCATTCTGCTGTAGCAAACTGGTTGAGGATTTACTGTATACAAAGAAGACAGGCTAACCTAACTGGAACAACTTTCTAATATGAAGGGCCAAGGAGATGAGTGGGCACAGGTCGCTCAGAGCTTCAAAGACCTGAGGTGCAGAGCAGTGCAGATGCCACAGGAGAAAGAGGGGGACAGAGGGGAGAGCACTGCTCTCCAACAGGCAACTCCCACCTGCTACAAAGACTGAAATAGCAGCAGGGTGTGCTGATGAATTCTACAACTCCCTCTGCATGATCCCGTTTCTGGATTTCAACATTGCTTGAAATTGAAAACTGAGATGTTTCCGTAACACTTTCCAAGAAACCAATATAAGAAAAAAGCACAGCCATATCATTTGACCAAACTATCCATTTGGCTCAACTGTCCCTATTAAAACAATTGGTTCACAGAAAATTTTCAACTTAACGGTATTTATGAACACAGACACTATAGCCCTTTAAATCATTAGATGGCTGAGATTCTATTGTGAGCAAATTATTATTAAAGTGAGAGGTTTGTCCACTGTAGACAGGAAGAACTCGTTTCTAATCCCTAATAAAAGCAAAATTCTGCAGGCCGTCCAACCCAGCGTGGCCCTACACTTCAGCCTGGAACCATGTCAAGCAAACTATTTTATCATCTTATATATGCAGACTAGATCATTAACACTAAAGGTTCAGTATGGGACTAGAGAGTAGCACCTTCAAATCATCATCACCTGAAAACATTAAACCTTCTAATATTACTAGTGGAATAGAAAGCTGACTAAAGCACATTCATACTGCAATTTTAACCAGCTGGTTTAAGGTAATGCGTGTATACATTTTGTCTTCTGTTAATGTTTTATCAGCATCGAAGGTATAGCGGTTTTTAGTGTGAGGGAACGGCAGCCCTAATTCTCCACTGTGCACACAGTAATGCAGTCTCTGTGCTTTTACCCTCTTCAGTCTTTTTTTCAGCTGGTGTTTTAACTCATTGACCTCAGCGAAGCACCACATGCTTTCATTCAGCACAGTGTGGAGTACTCTCAAAGCCCACTTAAATTTCCTTACAAGTGAGAGGAAACTACCAACTAGCGTCTGACCAGTTACACCCTTTCTGACAGGCTACAAATTGTAACATACCTTTTACACAACGCCTTATTTTTGTTTCCTGCAGGTGATTCACAGTGGAATTTCCAATGAGTATGAGCAGACAATTTCATTCTACTTAGCTGGAATAGTTACATACGTCATACATCTCTTACACCAGCATCTCCTTCTGACTGCCAGCTCTCCCTCTCTCTGTGGAAGCCTTTTTTAAAATACAGAACTGCACTGCAGTTTATCAGATCAGCCTGTAAAGCTGTAATCATGCTACTTCAAATCTTTGGAATCCCAGTCTTTAAAGAACACTCTGCTTAGGGGGTTTCAGTTTTGTTCTTGTTCACCTCAGATCTGGACTGTGCTATAATAACTGCAACAGGAAAGGACCAGGTTATCTGGGCTGCTTCTTATACTGTAGGCTGATCATATTGTTTTGCCTATAATACACTTATTGTTTTGCCTATAACCCTGAGTAACTCAAGAAACAACCTCTGAGATCCAGGTTCAGTGCCTCTAGGTCAGGATGTAAAACCTTCTTAAGCCTATGGGGCACAGTGATAGCCTCCTCTATCTCGGTAGGATGGGTGACCAGGAATAAAAAAAAAAGACAAATTAGGAAATCTCAGAAGAGTAATAGCTATCATTTTTAAAGGTAAGCTGATGATGTAGCCTGTCGCTACTGCAATGCAGTACGGTGCAGACAGAAAATGTTTAAAGTAAAGCTTGCCAAGCTCTTGACAAGCGAAGCTGCTTTAGACACACCTGCCCTCCCCAGAAACATCCTCCTACAGGTCAAATGTTTCTCCAGAAATTGAAGTCCGGTACATTTTGTGATTTCTGCTTACAGGTCAAAAGGGACAGTGGGGTGAGGGTGGGCAAAGCTAGGCTACTGTAGCTGCATGGATTTTTTTTTTTAAAAAAAGGCAAATAGACAGATAAAACATAGAAGAAAGGTTAAAATGTACCTCCGAGGCTTGAAGAGCCTAAGCCACTTGACTGCAAGCCAGTGCCAATACCTGAGCCGAATGGCGCTCCAAAACTAACTCCCAGGGACGGCTGTGTTCCTGGCACAGAGAGATCAGAAAACGAGCCTTACTCTCCCAGTTCATCGACCACCACACAGAACAACTCTCCGCAGGAGCTGGCGGAGAACTGGGGTACCACACAGCAGCAGGTCAACCTTTAAACTTCATATAAAGAGACCGAATCCTTAACCTCAAAACTCACTTACTCCCCCCCCCCCTCTCCCCCCCCCCCCAATTAACCTTGTGTGCAACGTCCGTTCTATTTTTACCTCATCGTGATCAAAACTGGAAACTGAAATGCAATGCCAATTTCGCCATTTTGCCCAGCAGTCTGGGAAGGAATATGAATTAAATGGAAAGGGGGGAGCTTGTTAATAATTTTCCTGTATGACTGCAAAGACTGCAAATGCTCGTCACAGAAGTGAATGTTGTAGTAAGGCACAAAAAGGACCTGCGCTCCAAAACGAAGTGTAAGCTGCTAACTGCCCCTTCTAAAAGAATGCTAGGAAAGTTTAATGCATTTGGTTGGAGATCCGCCAATATTTACCACGGACCAGAAACCAAAAATAGAGAATGCAACTAGTGGTACACAAAGTTGCATTTAATATTTTTTCCATCCAATTAAGGGAAATAAATTTGACAATCAAAAAGAAACAAGACAATGGCTTTCTTTAATTGATTTATTGTCAATTTAAAAGCAATTCAATTACATTAAACATGACAAGACAGTGTGAGACAAAAACTTGGGTTTAAAATTCTATCCGATTTCTACTGTTGAGAACAGAGTTTTGGAAGCTTCATGTGCCAAAACTGAACTACAAACACTCTCGTTATATGCATCGTTTAAAGGCACACCTTTGCTATGCACCATCAAGCAAGAGATTTAATACAGCCACACTCATCTAAACAAAACACGCCTACCAAATTTAACAAGACAAACCCTTTTGGCTTTTTGTGATGCTTACACTAGCCCCAAACTAAGCAGTTTCAATGGCTAAGGACTCAAACAGAATGCACAAAAATAAAAGTCAAGATATCAGTTAACTGGTGGACAGTTTTCATTTGATTTCCATGTAAATAACCAATTTAAACACCATGATTTTGTTGTGATTCCAATATTTCTACTGCAAAGATAAAAGCTTTCAACTCCAATGGCAGTTCATTCCAGTCATGATACATGCATGGTCAAGACTTCAGCTGGCACAGCTAAGACTGCCATTACTTACAGAACGATGGACCTTTACTATTTAACTTGTCGAAATTGCAATAGAAGACAAAAATAATACATTTTCCCCAGAACTCGTCATTAAAATTAAATCTGAAATAATAAGTTAAGGTTTGGAGTCCTTGCCCTTATAATGACAAGGCTTGGTCTTGTAAACGACAGGACCTATTCACAGAAAAACAGAGTCAGCCTTAGCATGAAATAACACTGGCTGTTTTGGTAGCCAGTTACCAAAGGGAAACAATTTACACATCCTGCCTATCTTATTCTAAACCTTATGTTTTATTTTTATGTCAAAACCATTTACAGTACAGGGAAACAACACTTTACCCTTTAAGTCATATGATGTCAAAATTTACAGGCTTCAGGTCTCAAGTATTGTTTTAAATGTACTTCTTCCTTTTCACTTTGTTCTGATTTATTGAGCACAGAAAGGGTTTGAAGAATTACAACTACTGTAATTAATGCCGATTTAACTACTGCTGTAAATAAGAATTTATAAAATGTCAGATATGTGCTTTGGGATTACAGTGATCTTGCAAAACAGTCAGTCATATAATTACTGAGCAAAGCAATAACAAACTAAAAAGAGTTTCTTGAAAGGCTAACAACACACAATTCTTCCTTGTACAGCACTGACCAATGAATCCCAGATCCAGTAATGTACAAGTTCTCAGTCACTACTTATAAGAAACACGTTTATAAATTACCTACAATTCACAATGCCATGTCAGAAAATAAAATAATGTCACAATTAAAGTGCAAATGTCCCAGGCGTATACTGCTGAATAGTCCCCTAAGTGAAATAAGCAGATTGGGTATTCAAAATGGGATTCAGTTAGTTTAGCAGTTAATAAACCTGGACAACCAAGAACGTGGATTCCACATGTGATGGGACCCAGAGGTTTTGCAGGGTTAAAGTTCCACATGTGAACGTGACAAGGCCAGCAATGAATCAAGCCTGTGAAGACTGGCAGGGTCACTGCAGGAACTAACCTGCAAACAATCACACTTCACTTAACTGACAAGTGGCACATTCTCAATCACATTAATTGAAAACAAAGTATCTCAATCTGCAGGAAAGGCTTGCCTTTTCTAGTATAATATTGGCGCTAAACATGGCTCTCATTTAAAAATCTGGGGTCCTTTATTGTAACACATTGTTCCCTCAGCAGTAACTGAATTAAATGGGGAGCTTGCCCACAGAGGAAAAATCTGGTTCTTGGTGCTGATACTCTCAGAGCAATTAGAAGTGTACACAGAGACATGTTTAATGAGTTTGTAGACAGGCTGACCAGCCTACTTAGTGCCTTATACAGAACTAGATATATTCTGGTTTTCTTGGACAGACAAATCTTGGTCTGCTCTGCCAAACTTAAAAGCAGAAACAACAAATTGATATTTATCATCCACCACATTTCAACAAGTAACAAGATCATTCAATCCTGTTATTTCCACTCCACAAAATGATGTACAAACACAAAACTGTAATTCCCAGTTTTTAAACCACTTTTAGAGAAAGGAGGCAACTGCTACCGCACATGAACTTGCATGTTTGATTTAGTTAATATTCTATTACTATTGGTTAAGTAGTGTGAAATGTACAAATCAGCTCAGCAAAGGACCAGATCCATACTGTTCAACTGATTCATATATGTTTTTAAAAAATGCACAGTGACTTTAACCTCTATTTATACATTATATATTATACATCAAAATGAAACAGTAAGAACTGTTGAGTTTCTGGGTATTAGGCACCAAAACAGTCTGTGCCCAACAACACCCCTAAACCACAATCAGAAGTCTCGAATACAGGAATGATTATTCATGCAATTAAAAGTACATAACCATACAAAATCTTGACAGATTTTAAGTGATTTTAATAGTCTAGAGATCAGTCTGTAGTAAGTGTGAAAGATTACAGAAAGCATAACTTGCACTCTTTAATTCAAGAGCACAGCTCCTAAAGACAAATTGTGTTGCAGTTTTGAAAATGATTCTACTTATATCTTTGTTAGTCTTGAAAATTTTCAAAACGTGCAACTCTGATTTTTGTGGAGGCCATTGAAAGTATTTTTAATTTCTACACTACAAAAAGTTAATTTGCATATTTATGTGTTTAGACTGATTCAACCGTATACAGCTCAGCCTTCCAAACGAGGATAAGCTTGATTTACTAAACGTCTCGCTAAGACTTTCTTTTTATCGATTGTACAAGACACGATCAAAGCAGCTTCGTTTTAAAATATTCTACATGTTCAATACCTTTAAAATGTAAACATTTAACAGGTCTAAACTATGGTTAATTCTACTTTTGCCAAGGCCAAACTGCAAAAATGAACCAATATTTTTAATAAAAATAAGCAGTTCGATATCAAATCAACTCATAAAAGCAAAAAGGCCAATATTCTTGATTAATACTGCCAGAATAGTCTGCATTTTTTTAAAAAGCAAAAATTGTTTAATAAATGTCCTTAACAATCTTCCCTCATCAGTGGCTGCTTGATGCCAACATAGCTTATAATACAATGTTTCTAGTTATTGCTTAACTATAATGAACACGATAAGTCACATGCAAAATTGAACACTGATTCAGGGTGACTGTTCAATTGGCACTTTAGAATTCCACTCAAAAACAGAGCACTTTTAAGAGGCACATCACGTGCTTTCATGTAAACAAAACAGGATTACAGCAAATATGGCAGAAAAGTAAAATTCAACAATGCAATACATTAAAAACTTGTGATGGCACAAGCTCGAAAAATATCCTAGCCTTTTATAGATATTACAGTAGGTGAGCACATGGAAATTACTCTACTTTATTTAGTGGATGTTCCTAATCACTAAAGCACAGCAAGCTGAAAGAATGACAGGCTACACAATGTTGCTGTGCATAGTCTTGATATGAACACAGACAGCCTCACTCTGGATACCTGAAGCAATACTCTGAATGAACCCCAATGACAGTAGTTTAGATCACGTAAAAAAATAAAGTAATTATTGCTCAGCCTACCCTTCATTTCAACTCCCTGCAGGTTCAAAAGTTAAAACAAAAGAGCACCTCGCAAACTATGGAACGCTCCCACAGCAAATGTCAAACGAGATCAGGTACGTAAGTATCTAAAAACAGGAGTCCGAGGTGGCTGAGAGCATCTTGCTACAAGAGGCTTGTTCTGATTTCTGATCTTTGGCTGCTGTTTACCCTGCCCACTGCACAGACCTACTATACCACATCACAGGCACATGGTCACTTCCTTGTCATGTTTATTCCCCGCGGTCGCTGGGGGAAAGAGGACTGCACAGTCCTGCCTCAGCTCAGGTTTCCTTCCGAAAAGCAAAGCGAACGAGAAGACATGGGGCTCCCAACTGGACAACAGCTGGATTTTGATTGCTTTGGGTTTTACAATCCTCCAGCTCTGGTAATGACAGCGACATACTTATCATAAAGTAAAATGAGTTAAATAAGCGACCATGGGGTTTTCATCTGCAGGAGAACCAACGGCTCAGTACAGGTGAAACATCGCACCACTGTGCAAAAGCATCCATTCCGTAACCATTCATGATCTATGATGGGGAAAAGGAGGTTTAGCTGTAATGCAGAGACTTAAAGGTCCTATTTCAGTTATTGGAGACAGTTGCTGCATCTATTCATTGTACCCCGTCACTGAGCAAATCATTGTACCCTGGTCACCGATGCCTAAACCGCAGGCTGAGGAGAGCTCTGGTGTAGAGCCAAGAACACTTCACCACCACGTGCATCTGTGCAGACTAGTACAGCAAGACAAACAGCAACGCACAGTGCTCCGCAACTGCTTCACAGGAGACAAAACATGTCACTTTCTTCCCGTTTGATACTCTATGTTTTAAGGTTGAGAACTGTTTTTCACCACTGCGAATTTTGATCGAGGCGTTCAATAGGCTAATTCAAGTAAGGCATGTGTAATATCGAGGGGTGATGAACGTGCACCAGCAGCCTTCACAAAAAAAATAAATAACACACTTGGAATCATTCACTTCACTACTGAGATTTGTTTCATTAGAAACTTTCACCACCTCAGATGCTGGAAACAAAAAAAGAAAAATAAATAATAGCACACAGTTCACAACTCCAGTTTGATCACCTTACAAACTATCCTGCATCTCTATGCTTATTAAAGAGCTTTAGCAAATCACAGCATTTCCACAAACTGCAATCATACAGTATGCTATGTAAGTGCATTATTTTCTAAGATGAGTCAGAGGCCAGTCAGCCACATGCCTATCCTGTATCGAACAGGAAAGAGAACTAAAATGAATTGACTGCCAGGATGATGTCCTCACTCAGAGGCGCAACTGAGGAGCTAACGTTAGTTAGCTTCCCCCCCCCCCCCCATGTAGCTCAAGAAGTAGAAAGAGCCAATTCCTCCAATTCCATACATAACTTTTAAAGAAAGAAAAGGGCAGACTGGAAACTGAAATTGGCACAAGCTCAGCTGTTTTTTTTTATTCCTCGAACTCACGATACATGTCAATCTATAACTTGAATGCGTTCAGACCTGTAGCAGGCTGTTGCTGCTGTGTTAGAGTCGCAGCCATGGCAACAGCCGCTGCATTCGGAACAGTGCTGAAGGGGGTGGGTCCTGTGGTGACTCGTGGGGCGCTCTCCCACTTCTTATTGGCTGCCCGCTTAGACTCAAATACATCAGTGGAGTCTTCCAGGAAGGCTTTCCTGTAGCCCAGGTACTGGTGCTTCAGGATCTACACAAGAAGGAGAAAAGGGCACGCTCACTTTGGAGAAGGAAACCACCATGAACACCCACAGTACAGTTTGCTACTGTCCACTGCCACCAAAAATACCCACAAGATCATCCGTATACACCACAGTACATAAGCAAAACATGTCAGCCTTCACATCACAGAAATGCAGCCATTAAAAATTTACATCTGCCCATCTTCTGATCTTAAATTATGGTCTCCAATAACTCGGGGGCACAGCCAACATTCTAGAAGAAACCTTATCCTACAAGGTAAATTACATATTCTTCATTTTTATTAACCCCCAAAATAAGTATAGTGAACCATAATGTAAGAATTATCTGTTCAAGCTGATCTGCATGATAATAACATACTCTTTGCTCAATAAAAGCTCACATCACTCACCTTCACATTCTCGTGGACAGACTGCAGTTGAGCAGCAACGGCTACAAAGGTGTGATAAAGCTTCTGCATGGCCAGAGAAAGATCTGCAAAATCGCGTAGTGTCAGAATCACACACGCAGCACTGATTAAACTGAAAAAGAACAAACCTGAACTGCTCTGCTAAAACCACAATCCTCAAGGTTAGCTCTGATGATTCATCTTTTGAGTCTTCTCAAATACCCTGTTCATAATTAATAAACCCCAAACCCATACAGATCATAAATGTTGACTGTGGATCCTTTACAGCTTGTGATAGCTCAGGATGGTGAACTAACTTTGTAGAACCTGTTTTTTTTAAGAAAGCAGATCAATACTTTCACAGACAGAACAGAACTGTATGATTACAATAAATAACCTGATGTCAGGCACTTAGAGACTTTTGAATGTGCATTACATGCTTTCATGATTGACATCAACAGGTAGCACCGGGGTGGAGGAGATGATCATTACCTTGAGGCGTGATGTGAGAGCTGCTGGCCTGAGTGGTGAGGTGGTTTTCAAGCTCCTCTATCTGCTGCCTATATTGCTGCAGCTGCACTTCAAACTGTTCAACCAGCCCACGGAAATAGCTGTCGGGGGAAACACAAGGCCAAAAATCTTAAGTTAGCCAATACCTCCAACTCAAGTCCCACCACCTTAAACAGTGTTCCACTAAGTGGTTTTGGGCCTCAGAATGTGGTAGCTAAAGTAAGAAATAAATGAAGTAGTCCAGACCATTATGTCACCATTGTGTTCTACCCTAGGGCAGTACACATCCTTAACAACTAACAATGTCTCGGTTTCAAAGCATGTCTGCACTATGCACTTCTTGCAAGGCTTACCTTTTTGTTTCTTTCACTACTACATATTCATAGTTCTGGCTGAATTATTTATTATGTTGTAATGCACTGTCTACATTGGGTGGCACTATCTGTTGTAGCGCGTCGTCTGCTGTACTGTGCATGTCCTGAGAGATCAGCACGAATAAGAATTCCAATGTACGTGTGGTAATAAACTCCTTTAATACAACCAGTCTCTACTCTATTGAGCAGCTTGGATCCAGAGTCCTGATTTTACTGTTAGATGTGGAGCACAACAGCAGTCTCAGTCATTCAGCTTTACACCAGCAACTGTGCGAGACCACAGAGACTGACAAAGAGCAAGAGAACTCACTCTGCAGGTGCTGTGTTCTCATGCTGCAAGCCCGGAGGGGTCTTCTGTGTGCGCAAAGCTATATCTGCGTTCTTCAACTCCTGTGGAAAAACAGACAGAACCATTGAATTTAAAAACCATACAAGCCTCAAACCTTAAACATTTCACCACCTACTTTATGTGCCTCAGCTCAGCATGATTAAACTAATACAGTTACAACGTTTGTCTTAATTGCTATAATCCTAGGAAAGGTTAGCTCTTTTCACAACACAAATATCAAGTTTTGTTAATAATTCATCACTTTTTTGCGTACAAATCTACAATCAAATTAATGACAACTGGTTAACAAATAAACCGATGACACGAAACGTGACACGAAACGATGACACGAAACTGTGCTGTTCAAATAGGCTACCTGTATAGGCTATAATAAGGTTTATTATATACTGAAAGGAGAAGAAAAGGGGCATGTTTTGGCTGTGGAGCTTCTTCCATTGCGTTTCTTTTCTTTTCAGCATAGAGTAAACCTTTACCTGCTCCTCTGCAGTTCGCTCATGCTAACACAGCTCCATACCCAAACTTCTTCAGCTGTTAAAGACTGCCCACTGAAACACCGAATCGAGAAGAGTAAAGGGGAACAGCTAGCTTTCCTAGCCCAAGTGCCATGAGAATCATGCACTACAGGACCGGCATGCCTACCTGCGCGGTTTCTATCTTCAATTTATCGATAGACAAGGAGTTTCTCTGCAGCCCGCTGGCACAGACAGACAGCAGCTGCTTAAGGCTCTTGATGTCTTCCTCCACCTTCAGCATTGCTTTGGAAGACATGCGGCTGATTTCCTCTTGAACTTGCTTCTGCTCCTTGACAAACTTTCTACAGGAAACACAAAAGGAATATGGAGTAAACGTCCTGATCAGACTGTGGGAATCTCTTTCCACTGTAGCTTGTCCATGATTATGCTGTGGTTTATGGGGTACTGACACCTTTCTACAAAAATGCAAGAGCAGAGCAGAAATGCTGGCAAGTTAAAGTTTTTGAAAGGGAAGGTGAAGACTCGTGACCGCAGCTGGACCACTTGCACCAGGGAGAAGGAGGTACATTTGGCACCCGAATGCAACGTGCTTCTAGAATCGTAGCACTGCTAGCTCACAGAAGAACACCACCAAACTCTAGATCTTGCAGCCCTTAATTCCTTTAAGGGTAGGTTATATTGCTATACATTTAAGTGTACAGTATGAGAACACAGTAACCCAACTTACTGAAAATTGTCCACATCTTGATAGATAACTGGAGGTAGATTTTCATCCTTTAATGCTTTACTATCCCTGAGCATAGAGAAAAATATATATTAATTTGTAGAATACACACACTGTTCTCATAATACAGTACACCCTCGGTCTCTGAAACCCAGCGCTGGGCTACCCCAGCCATGTCATTATGACACAAGAACCTTTCCACACCACACGTGACATCAAAAACCATTTAAATTAAACCAAATTTAAACTTACTCTGGTCTTGCACCCGATTTATCACCTGTTGAAAAAGAAAATAGTGTTTTCAGCTTTTTAAATACCTGCAAAGATTGTGTTTTCTAGGCTACCAGAACTTACTTTCGTGCCATCACAAATGCCTTCAAGGGATAAGTGTATTGGCTTATTTATTGTTTATATTAAGTGTATTGGCTTACTGCAATTTGGCCATGAATTTGTGTCACCATTATATCATACTCCTTTGGATTCTTTTAAGAGAAGAGTAGCAGGTTCAGGAAAACAATAAGGTTGGAACTATGCCATGTATATCTGCAAACCAATCAGATACCAAAGGACAATAAAAATGAAAATACATTTACAACACTACTGCTGTTTCCAGTCAAGCCTGCAGAAAGCGAAGAGGGATTCTTACTCTTCTTCTCAGAGGAGGTGCTGAAGTCAAGCCCTCCAAGGCCAAGGCCGGCAGAGGTCACCGGAGCGCTGGAGGTGGCAGAGCCCAGAGTGCCCAGGCCTAGCCCTGCAAGACACATGGACACAAAGCACTTTCAAGCACGCGAGAGAGGGGGCCAGTCCTCATAAGCTATTGAAGTAGTACAGCAGCAATAGCACAATGAAGGAGCTTCAACATTCCTTCCATTATTTGTTTTGTTTGGTAAAAGGTGGCAATTGTTTTTTCTCTCCTTTTTGCTTATCCCATTCCATATACATTACATCAAAGTATCAGATAGTACACACAGGTGTACCCAGAAATACAGTGCATATGGAACGATGTTCTCCACTCACACACAGTCTTTAAGAGTAAACCTGCACATACAATATGATTTATAAACCAATCTCAGTCATAATGCCCCCATACCCAACAGTTAGGACTGGGCTATCCCACCTGTGGCAGCTGTGTTTTGGAACAGGCCAGAACCGAGACCTGTCAGAGTGGAGCCCAGAGTCAAGCCAGTGGAGCCTGGGGCAGACGTCAGGTTAGTACCACCCAGGTTCAGTGCAAAGCCGGTTGAGCCTGTGGGCACAGTGAGATTCACTCAACAAAATCCAGGGAAACAATACAAAACATATACCGATGTTAAACCTAAAAAATAAACTTGTTGAGTGCAGTAACCAAATATACTCCTTTAATAAGGAGTGCTATGTAAGTGCTCAACACCTTGTTAGTCAAGAGTCTAAGGAAACACTAGTTACCTCACTGAGTGTCTCCATGTGAGGACTGCTCTTCACAAAATCAGACTAGCTTAAAAAAAAACTCAACGTACATCTCCATCTTCGAACATGTATTGAAAGTGAAGAAGGGCAGACAGCATCTGCTGATAACTGGTTAACTTAATACCTTAACTATTGTGATCTTATACATGTTCTAGATGATCCCATAAATCAATTAGTACCTATTTTTAATGTAACACTTCCGACCAGAAAGTTAGCATTAGGTCTGGGGACATATTGTGCCTTACATTTACAGCATTTGCTTTTTGGGATTTTACTTGGAATGGGTAATAACACTTGCACACAGTCACAGCAAAATTTTAAAGACGTAAACATACAAGTCAAAATAAAGTCAGCCTGCACCCCAAGCAGGGCACGACATGACCAGCACATTAAGCACAGAGCGTGGGCTCAGAACAGCCAGCTCCAGCAGCTGGATCCACATACCGGTCTGGGCAGTGGATGAGGTGATGCTGGAGCCTAACGTGAGGCCCCCTGGAGCAGAGGAGGTTACAAGAGAGAAGGGCGTGGCAGAAGCCGCCGGTTTGTTGAAGCCCAGAGTGAAGCCGGTGGTAGAGGCAGTAGTGGTGGCTGCTGGGGTTCCTGCAGACAAGAAAAGAACAGCAGATTTAGGTTCCTTCTGTACGCAATGCCAGAGTGACGCAAATTTTTGGGCCTTTTGTGTATATCTCGTACAACTGGGCATTAATCACGGTTTGACAGTAAGCAAAACATTCATATGAAAAGCAAGATCAATACATTTCAAGCCCCCAAAGCATTCAGTTCCCACTTTGTAACTAATACACAGGCTGCAACCAATAACATTTTTGCAAAACATAAGAGTGGTGACAAAAAACCCACCTAGTGTCAATCCTGTCACAGGTCCTGTTGCTGCTGTTCCTGCCAAAACAAAATATCAGTGAATAAAGAGGCTGCTTAATCTGTAGACACAGAGGCAACGGTGCCTCACATTATCCTTACACATCTACACTGGACTTGTACATGTGTTTTTAAACACACTGATGGACGTGCCTTAGGCCCGATGCAAAATTCCCACACTTCACCCAAGTGCTGAAGCTGGGAAATCTGAGCCCACATCTTGAGCTGGTTGTGATGCATCACTGCTGAATGCCTTAGCATTTAAGAAATCCACAGTGTAATTTTAATTCAACCGTACTCAAACCATTTCGTCCAATAACAGTCACTGATTACAGACTGCAGCGAGCCCTTGTATGGACTCGGTTTTCCTGAGTGTGTGAGCACTAACTGGGCTGAGAGGGGTTAGGGTTACTGGAAAATAACCCAGGAACCATGAACATCCCTCACAAGTTTTTAACAAGAAAATGCGAGAATTTCCTGTAGCTTAGGTAGTGTACCGGAGGCAGGAGTCCCGAACGCGAACCCAGTAGCCTGTTTCTGCGGAAAGACGGTGCTCCCAAGAGACAGGGAGGAGGCTGTGGTGGTCGTCGTGGCAGTGCCCGAGGCTGTGGCGGCGCCCAGAGTGCCCAGGCCGAAACCCCCAGTCCCTGTAGGGTTGCTGAAAACAATACCAAAAGAAACCTTCAATAACCAGGACATCCACACGGTATTGTAACATCATGACAACACACATGCATGCACCCAGCGGACAGTGAAGCCACCATCCCTGGAGCAACTACTACAGAATACACAAACACACAAGACACTAAAAGTGAAACCGCCAGGTTACACACAGTGCACTGAGACTTCAAGGACTTGGGCACAAAACAAAGCACATGGGAGGCTGGAGAAAAGTATTTCTAAATCACTTGCATTAGATCTGTGAATTTAAAGGCTTTAAATCGCTCAGAGAATAAACAGGTAAATTAACCAATAAAAACAACAGAGTTGAAGGTCCTTCACAATGAGGATGTATTCACTAGACAACACTTGTTAAGTCTCTAGTAAAAATTCTGAAGTTTGAACTAGAAAGGGAAGTAGGGAAGCATTGTCTCTATTCAATGACTGAGATACAAGAAGGACCTTAAAGAGGGGAAAATGCCATCTCCATCAAAGATAACCCAACCCCAGTATCATGTATATTAGAACACCTGAGCAAATTAATTAAAATACTTTTATTAATAAGATCATTCTGTTGAGCAATCTATGTAAAATGTGTATTTCTTACTTTTTTCCTCTTTTGTCAATGCGATGCGTGACAAACATTTTGAAACACTCAAATGCAAAATTTCAGAACTATATTAGGGTCTCTGTATTCTATAATTATTGACCAAAAATAATATATCAAACATTCCGGGACTTCATTTATCCACTATTCTTAAACATTCTTTCAGAATTATTAGGTATTTAAAAACACTAGGAAAGTTAAACGTTTTAAAATAAAATCAGTGCCACACAGAAATGACAGAACAGTCACAGGGAAATTAAGAAAGTAGCAGCTTGCAGACATCTAGGTGAGAAAACTCATCAGACTACTTAATTTTGTCAAATCTCTGTTCTTTATGAAGTATTTCACTGAAAGAACTACGAGAAACTAAAAAAGTCAATTACCAGATGCGTCTTAAAGGCAACTTTCACTGATTCTCTCTAGAGCAATGTAGTAAGAAGCCTAAATTTTTAAAGAAGTCACGTCTTACTTCCTGTGCATTTGGGCTCTTCAATTCAGTAAATGTGGCTCAAGCTTTCAAAAGTAGTCATGGGAAGTACCAACTATACAAATTCAACTTCTAGAGGTCTCCTGTTCTAAGGCATGTCTTTTCTTTGAGGCGAGCAACCCGCCTCAAGCAAAATGAACTAGGGCACCGGGAAACCTGACGGATTTATTTCACTCAACACGCCCTGTTACTCAATAAGAGAGGACAAAGAAGAAAAGGGATAATGCACTTTCACAACACCAGCAAAACAAAAAAGGCAAGAGCAGTTCAGCACCAGTAATCTTCAGCACAGAGCAACAGCGCCTTACCTACTAGGGAATCTCACAACAGCAGAAGACTCAAAAAGAGTACTGGCTGATCCTTCCTCAACCACGCTTCACTTTCAGACACAAACAGAATCGCTACACGCTTCGCACACTTCCTAGAGCCACAGTTCAGTACAATATCAGTACCTCACGTAGCGATTAATACAGGGTTGTGTGAAGGTAAATGTAAGTACCACTACGTCAACAGCACCTTAAGCCATTCACTCTAGGTTTTGTCATTGGTAGGGCTCACATCACACCCTTGTGTCCTTATGTGAGCACATCTGCATGGACACAGACTCCAACTAATTATAAGGGTTTTCTTCTTTAGGGTGCCTGGTAGGAAATTATGCAGGGTTACATACTCAGCTTTGCGGTAGCAAAGTGGACCGCGACTTCCACATCAACCTAGCTGGAACTTTAATTACGCTTTTCCTCTAGATACACTGACTTTTCACATGTGGGTGGCACTGACTTGATGGATTAAGGAGACGCCCTTTCACTTTTGCTCTGATCAGTAGTTACGCAGGAAAAAAAACAACTCGTGAACAGCACACACTAACCTAATGCCAACTAGCTCACAGCACCCGTGCCCTTCAGTATCCTCCACAGAAAACCGAACATCGCGGACGGACCCCGGCGGATTGAATATTACAGACCGGATCTGATCTGTGCCGCGGAAAATACCGAACCACGTGTTCGGCGCTCAAGGCTCTTGAACCTCAGCTTAGTTCCCCGCGACACCTTCCTTGGCATTCGCACTGAACAGGTTAGCTTTGCCTTCATACTGTTCGTAGTTTTCTAACGCCTATTCCAGTGAAACACGAATATTTTATAAACCTCAGGCCAGCAAATTCTCTCCTGCTGGCAGTTACATTTCTGAAACTTTCCGCTAATCCAAAAGGGGCAGGACATCAGCGACAATCTGTACGTTGCCAGTCCCTCTATAAGAACGAAATACAAATTAATTTTAATGGCGTTGTGTAAGAAACATGGCCTATTTAATTTTGTGCAGTTTATTATCAGCCCACCACTTGTTCCATCACTGTTCTTCAGTCAGGGAAACTGAAATAACTTACGACCGACACCATTCACGCATTTTAAAAAAGTTCTCTCACCTGGTCGCAGCTCCTAATGAAAATCCGCCCCCTGTGGTATTAGATCCCAAGCCGCCACTGCCAAAATTGAACCCCGACATCTTCGATGCCGGACTGGAGCTGCTATGTTACCGATGCGAGCTAGCCTGAAGCAGAGCAGATCAGGGCCACAGCGTGCAAGCCCACCATTTAGAGCTGCACCGTGCACAGCTTCGCACTTGGGCCAAAACCAAATTAACGCTCTGAGCCGCCTTATTGCCGAACACCGCACTGCAGAAGAACATTTACATTACATTAACCCGAGCTGTGCCATGTCTTTTTTTTAAAAAAAAATAAAATAAATACAACATCAAACGCAACTGTCTCTGTTTGTTTCCGCGCCTACACGGCAGCGGCTTCCGGCAGCAAAGACTGATGGGACGGTGGAGGACTGTGTGCCCCTGCGCACGCACGCACGCACCCCCTCCCAGATCAGTTCCTGAAAGTTTACTTGCATGCCCGATTCACTACAACACTGTATTGCTAAAGCACAGCGACAAACAAGAATGACCTACAACTGTTAATTACCATCTACGATATAAAAGAGAAACGTATAAGAACGATCGCAAGTGCACTGAAAAACAGAACAGCTCTTCTTCATTTTGCTGATTTGCTGATGAGATACGTGTTACTAGTTGATCAATCGAGGATGGGCAGACACAGGTGGGAATGAGATTGTATCAGACACGCCCTCAATGAATTTCACATTTTCTTTTTTCTGCGGGTGCTGAGAGCTCAATTTAAATTTCTGTATTAGCAGCATTCTGAAAAATGTGAAAATATTCCAATTACGTCTGCAGACTTGTGTCTTCTACACAGTGGCTACACAATCAAATTCGAACAAGATATAGAGAGTTTATTTTCTATTCTTATTCACTAACAGAGAAATGTATTTTTTTTGCTAATGTCTGTTACTAAGGTACTGACTATTGAAATGTGGCTGTCTCAGGTAGAAGTATTTTTACTCCAAGATAAACCGACAAGATCTCCACTGAAGATCGAGCATTACTGGAAGATCTGGTCCCCCCTCCTGATCCATTTAATTTGTCTTTAATCTTTTTATCATTGTTTTGTTGCTGGAGCGCCGTGCAGTTCTCTCCCTATATGGGATTTTCCTTTTGTATAGATGGGCTATGATTTTATTTTGAAAGAAGGGTATGTTGTAAACCTGTTAATTACTGACAGTTAAAAGCAAATAAAAACAATTAAAAAGAAATTTAAAAATGTGAAAGAATATTGAAATATATGCTTAAGGTGGCGTCTTGTCACTGTTGAACATAAGCTATTTAGTCAAAGGAAACAATGTCTCGTATTGTGCCTTCTATTAAAATGGACTTTTGCAGAATAAACTGTCGTGCGTAGGTTATTAAAACATCAAACACCGAAAACTGTAAGTAAAGCTTTTACGTGCCTCTTATCGAATCGTAGCATAATGATAGGCTATTTTACACATAAAATATAAGCAACATGTTTCGAATTGAGACAAGAACTGTTTTAATGTTACGATTTCTAAGGCACTGATTTGGATATGACGTTAGCTGTTTACGGAAACAACTGTTAGCGTGCAGTATAAGGTATCATACAAATATACCCTATAAATGAATTGACAGTGCACATATGGTCAGTGTAGAGGCCTGATCATTAAGGCTAACACTTGCCACGGCAGTTTTCTATGAACTCTGCAGATTCTTCAATCGGCCTCTCGGCCACTGAGACTCGCTCCAAATAGAAACTACAACTCCCGGCATGCACGAAAAAAAGCCCAGCGCAGGGGTGTGACGTCACTCTTTCTTCGGTCACACATCAAAGCAGGAAGCACGGCTTTTTTTATTTTGGAGCAGAGGGGGGTTGTGTAGATTATCGGGTTGCATATGTACTTGTTTCAACGCACAGGAACTGAGCGCCGGGTAACAGTGTAGCAGTGGAGACCGAACCTCTTCTGCTGTGAATCTTGATCGCTGTGTGGTCCCAGTCGCTCGTTTGAATTAAACTATGGAGCACATCAGAACGCCAAAGGTAAGATAAATACTCGGATTGGGATGAATTCTGCACTGAGACCTAAAGCCTATGCGGGAGCCGTGGAGAACGAGGTAGAGAAGACCGTCATTAGTCGAAATGACGAAATGCGCTTCAGAGCGTCGCAGTGCCTTATCAAGGATGAGCTAAAAGTGCAACATGTCCAGGGATAAGGATGAGGGAGTGTTCAGGGTGTTTATTTTTTACATGTACTGGTCTGGGAGTGGATTGTAACCGCTGCCGCACTTGTCTCCCCAAAGCGGCACAGTTTTATATCCCGAAACGGTGGTGAGGAAGGAGGAGAGACCGAGCGCACAGTCACCCTGCCCTGTGGTGTAGCAGGATACTGGCGGAGGCAGGGAGGCGTTAATTTCGTTCCGATAACCCACACAGTGAAGGGCAGATAGCCTGTGTCATGTCGCTGCTAATGCCTCGTTTAGTGCCGTTTCTGCAGTGGGATGATCTAATTCTCCCGATCTGAGCACCAAACCGGACTTGGCAGGTTGTGTTTCCTCGTGTGAATAGTCTGTGAGGTGCTCAGTAAATGAAGGAGAACGAACGCCTTTCATCGATGGGTGTGACAGTTCGCGTGACAACGCACCTGTTAGAATAATTGCTAAGTAAACAGCTCCGTTTCGACTCACAGCTTTATGTGAATTGATACAGAAAATTTCATTAGAGCAAAGCTTAAAAGGCCATACACAGTGTGATTAGTTTATTTGGCTGACACTCATCCAATTATTTGTACCCATTTATACAGCTGTGCTTTTTTCCTGGAGCCATCTGAGTGAAATACTGTACCTTATTCAAAGATGCAGTGCCCCACTCTGATTTTAACTCACAGACGTCTGCTTTAAAGTCCACAGACCTGACTGCTCTTCCACACTGCTGCCTGACATTATCGTCATTTAGAGCAGAGCGGAGACAACATGATATATATATATAGACCCCGAGTGATCAAACTCATTGCTTTTATACCCAAATACAGCTGTGTGACCTGATGTCAGGTCTTGAGTGTGATCTGTGGCGTCAGACGGAAGAGGAGGACATGTGTATAATAATAATAATTCCTTACACTTCTATAGTACTATTCTTGACGCTCCACCCCACCTGTGCGCTCTCAGTGGGGAGGAGAGCAGAGTGATGAAGCCAGTTCAGAGATGGGGATGACGAGGAAAGGCCAGGGGGAGATTTGGCCAGGAGTTTGGCCAAGGTAACACCCCAACTGTTTTCAAGAAATGCCCTGGGATGAAAAAACATGCACTGTGCGAACTTCAGGTCTCACGGGCTCTGCTGCGTTTATGTTCCCATGAAACGTAGTTTGACTGAAGCTTGAAAAGCCCTGCTGCTCGGGTTCAGCAGTTTCCATGGGCTCCCGGCTGCTGATATAGAAGGAGCACGTACTGCTGTGGAGCAAGAGATCTCTAGAGCTCTTCAGTCTGTTCCTTTTAGAAGTGCAATCATCCCTGCCCTCCTGACGCAGGGCAGGAGGAAGGACAATATCCCGGTTAGCGGTTGCTCTGTGTTTCCCCCCCCCGTTGTGTTCCAGCTGGAAGTTGGGGAATGGAAATGCTGGAAGATCCTGGCTGGAATGTTGTGCTGCGTTCTTGAGCTGAGTGTGAAAGAAGCTGGTAAAAAATTCGTCCAGGTGTATTCTTGCAGAACACAGCTATCGTGCAGATCAATCAAGTCAGTGTGCACCTATATGAAACTCATCTTTAATACGTTATTCTGCCACAACATACTGTACATTATTAACTGGGATACGTTCTCCTAACCAAGGACAGGATGAGGTCCTGGAATCCATGAGCCTCTAACTACCAAAGAGGTCTGATGTGCCAAATAGCCTCCTGTCGTTTTGTACCCGTTCTTATAGAAGAACCTGAGGAATAAATCGGATTGTTTTGGGGGTTTTTTACATTGCTTTTCATTTTACGAGAAGCAGCTCTTTGACTGATGGGCTCAGGCCGCCCTCCCATTGGAAGGGCCTGTTGTCCTGTTGTCTTGCTTTGTGCTGTCGGCGTGCTGACCTGTTGCTAGGCTACCTAGCGGAATGTGTGAGGATGCAGGAACTCCCTCACATCGGCTCTTTCATTCGAGATGCCGAGCAAATCTACTGCCACCTGCCTGGAGGAAATGGTGGAAGGAGGAGGAGAGATGTGCACCAGTGTCCATTTTGTGGCTGGTCCAACTGAAGAAGATGAAGCTTCCCTGGCCTTTATCCCAATAATATAATGTTATAGTGCAAAGATCACAGAAGAATTTGCAAGCTGTCATCTAAAGACATGCAGTGTTTTGGTTGACAATGGAAATAAAGCTGGAATTTGAGAACGTTTCTGTTTCAACGTTAAATTTAGTGATTTGAGGTAGGATTAGAGTTGAATTTGCATGGAAGATGTGACTATTATAGTAATAGTTTTTGTTCAATATTACACTTTTTTTTCTTATTCAGCATAATTGCAGCTGTTCATCGTAATAAAAAATGACTTTCCTTTGCAATGGGCTCATGTAGAAGATTTCAGGCACTGCTTCTCTTGAGAAGTATCATTCTTTGACAACTTTTAGACCTTTTATGTCCTTCTTAGATCTTTTTTTCCAGTTAGTTTTTCTTCTTTTGATTTTGGGACTGCCTAAAACACGTCTTTCTCAGATTTCAACCATTATAAATCTTTTCCCTTATTTTATTTTTATCCTGGAAATGATCACGATACATGATGATGATCACAACAATAGTACTAATAGTCAGAAGAAAGGTCAGAAACACAGAGCACCAGCAGCTATGTGAGCTTTATGAAGCCATTGTGGTGAACTCCCAGTGTTCCAGTGTGTCTCACAGCTGGGTGAGCCTTGTGTGAGTGCTGTGGTGAGCTCAGAGCTCTGTCCCCGGTGCCCCAGTGCATCAATGTGTCTCACAGCTGGGTGAGCCTTGTGTGAGTGCTGTGGTGAGCTCAGAGCTCTGTCCCCGGTGCTCCAGTGCATCAGTGTGTCTAACAGCTGGGTGAGCCTTGTGTGAGTGCTGTGGTGAGCTCAGAGCTCTGTTCCCGGTGCTCCAGTGCATCAATGTGTCTCACAGCTGGGTGAGCCTTGTGTGAGTGCTGTGGTGAGCTCAGAGCTCTGTCCCCGGTGCTCCAGTGCATCAGTGTGTCTAACAGCTGGGTGAGCCTTGTGTGAGTGCTGTGGTGAGCTCAGAGCTCTGTCCCCGGTGCCCCAGTGCATCAATGTGTCTCACAGCTGGGTGAGCCTTGTGTGAGTGCTGTGGTGAGCTCAGAGCTCTGTCCCTGGTGCCCCAGTGCATCAATGTGTCTCACAGCTGGGTGAGCCTTGTGTGAGTGCTGTGGTGAGCTCAGATCTCTGTCCCCGGTGCCCCAGTGCATCAATGTGTCTCACAGCTGGGTGAGCCTTGTGTGAGTGCTGTGGTGAGCTCAGAGCTCTGTCCCCGGTGCTCCAGTGCATCAGTGTGTCTAACAGCTGGGTGAGCCTTGTGTGAGTGCTGTGGTGAGCTCAGAGCTCTGTTCCCGGTGCTCCAGTGCATCAATGTGTCTCACAGCTGGGTGAGCCTTGTGTGAGTGCTGTGGTGAGCTCAGAGCTCTGTCCCCGGTGCTCCAGTGCATCAGTGTGTCTAACAGCTGGGTGAGCCTTGTTTGAGTGCTGTGGTGAGCTCAGAGCTCTGTCCCTGGTGCCCCAGTGCATCAATGTGTCTCACAGCTGGGTGAGCCTTGTGTGAGTGCTGTGGTGAGCTCAGAGCTCTGTCCCTGGTGCTCCAGTGCATCAGTGTGTCTCACAGCTGGGTGCTCTGTTGTAGGTCGAGCATGTGAAGCTTTTGGACCGATTCAGCAACAAGTGCACCACAGGAACTCTCTACCTCACTGCCACTCACCTGCTCTTCATGGAGGCCAGCTCCTCCTGCACACAGGAAATATGGGTAAGAATCCGTCCCGATGTATTCTGCAAATCGCTTACGATTATGGTAAGGCCTTGATAAGCTACTTGCGCTGCAGAACCAGGAAATGCTCTTCTTCCTCTAAAACAAGGTCTTGTCAGTATGTGTTGACCTAGAGGTGCAGCATAAAGCTTATCCTGGCAGAGGTGTTGTGTGTACAGTTTTGAGGCCTGTGCAGCCCTCAGGTGCCAGAGCTGGTCTAGAATGTCTTCAGTGCTGAGGGCTTTCTGTGTCTCAGCTAATGGAGATGTGACAGGCAGGAGGGAGGTTACCGTGGAAACCAGGGGGACAGAGCAGGAGTGCCATTCACAATTCCTTTTAATGTAGAGGCTGTGAGGCGCCTGCTCTGTGCAGAATACAAATTCAGCCAGCTAGGGCTTTTAACCCTTTCCCAGGCACTGTGTTGACTCTAGGAGAGGCGCTGGTGTCCCCCACCTGTACCTTTTAATTTCTCTGTATTTATGTGCAACAGATGTATTTCTCTGATTGCCTGCGAAGCATCAAAATGAGCTCAGCTCCAAATACAGTCTGAAAATGGTGTCAGACTGTGGTGTGTGCCCCTACCCCTCCTCGGATTATGGTGCAGATATTTTTGTCAGTAGCATAAAAAACAAACTTCACATTGCAGCAAGACTGACATAGCTCTGCAAACCCACTCGAGCACATGGACGCATAAGGTGGAGAAATTAACAATATGGACCATTGTGCTGTAACTCTTGAACGTGATTTCTCAAAAAATGCCCGGCATGAGAGCTATGTGGGTTATGGGAGTGATGTGCTGAACGTGGTCTTGAGCTGTACGGCGTGGAGGCATGGCTGGGAAATCCAGGACCCAGCTGGCATCGGGCCGGTTACACACGAGCGCCAGGGGTCACCCGCTCTAGGGGCAGGCTTTCCGATCCCTGTAGCCCTGCAGTAGACCATACCCACGCTCACATGCCCAGGCAGCCTTCAGGACTCCTCCCCCCCCCCCCCCCCCGCCGCAGGTCCTTCATCACCACATCGCCACGGTGGAGAAGCTGTCCCTGACCGCCAGCGGCTGCCCCCTGGAGATCCACTGCAGGAACTTCCGGGTGCTGCGCTTCGTGGTGCCCCGGGAACGAGACTGCCACGACGTCTACAGCTCGCTGGTGCACCTGCTCAGGCCAGGTGGGTGAGGGCTGGCAGGCAGGGCAGAGCAGGGCAGGGCAGAGCTGGGTAGAACAGGGCCGGGCAGAGCAGGGCAAAGCTGGGTAGAACAGAGCAGAGCAGGGCTGGGCAAAGCTGGGTAGAACAGGGCCGGGCAGGGCTGGGCAAAGCTGGGTAGAACAGGGCCGGGCAGGGCTGGGCAAAGCTGGGTAGAACAGAGCAGGGCAGAGCAGGGCAGAGCTGGGTAGAACAGAGCAGAGCAGGGCAAAGCTGGGTAGAACAGAGCAGGGCAGAGCAGGGCAGAGCAGGGCAAAGCTGGGTAGAACAGAGCAGGGCAGAGCAGGGCAGAGCAGAGCAGGGCAGAGCAGAGCAGGGCAGAGCAGAGCAGGGCAGAGCAGAGCAGGGCAGAGCAGGGCAGGGCAGAGCTGGGTAGAACAGGGCCGGGCAGAGCAGGGCAAAGCTGGGTAGAACAGAGCAGAGCAGGGCTGGGCAAAGCTGGGTAGAACAGGGCCGGGCAGGGCTGGGCAAAGCTGGGTAGAACAGAGCAGGGCAGAGCTGGGTAGAACAGAGCAGAGCAGGGCAAAGCTGGGTAGAACAGAGCAGGGCAGAGCAGGGCAGAGCAGGGCAAAGCTGGGTAGAACAGGGCAGAGCAGGGCAGAGCAGGGCAGAGCAGGGCAGAGCAGGGCAGAGCAGAGCAGGGCAGAGCAGAGCAGGGCAGGGCAGAGCAGGGCAGGGCAGAGCTGGGTAGAACAGAGCAGGGCAGGGCAGGGCAAAGCTGGGTTAGAACAGAGCAGGGCAGGGCAGAGCAGGGCAAAGCTGGGTAGAACAGAGCAGAGCAGGGCAGAGCAGGGCAAAGCTGGGTAGAACAGAGCAGGGCAGGGCAGAGCAGGGCAAAGCTGGGTAGAACAGAGCAGAGCAGGGCAAAGCTGGGTAGAACAGAGCAGAGCAGGGCAGAGCAGGGCAAAGCTGGGTAGAACAGAGCAGGGCAGGGCAGAGCAGGGCAAAGCTGGGTAGAACAGAGCAGAGCAGGGCAAAGCTGGGTAGAACAGAGCAGGGCGGGGCAAAGCTGGGTAGAACAGAGCAGAGCAGGGCAAAGCTGGGTAGAACAGAGCAGGGCAAAGCTGGGTAGAACAGGGCAGGGCAGGGCAAAGCTGGGTAGAACAGAGCAGAGCAGGGCAGGGCAAAGCTGGGTAGAACAGAGCAGAGCAGGGCAGAGCAAAGCTGGGTAGAACAGGGCAGGGCGGGGCAGAGCAAAGCTGGGTAGAACAGGGCAGGGCGGGGCAAAGCTGGGTGGAGCAGAGCAGGGCAGAGCAGGGCAGAGCAGGGCAAAGCTGGGTAGAACAGAGCAGGGCAGGGCAGAGCAGGGCAAAGCTGGGTAGAACAGAGCAGGGCAGGGCAGAGCAGGGCAAAGCACAAAGTGTGTGTGTGCACCATCCTCCTGCCTGTCACACCTGAGGGCTCCTCTGTTCCCCCCCAGCCTCCCATGAGGAGCTCTACGCCTTCTCCTACAACCCCCAGCAGAACGACGAGCAGCGCGAGGAGGGCTGGCAGCTGATCGACCTGGCGGCCGAGTTTGAGCGGATGGGCGTGCCCTGCGACCAGTGGCAGATGACCGACGCCAACAGGGACTACAAGGTAGGTGGGCGAGGGGAGGGCAGGGAGCAGACCGGCCTCTTGACAGGCTCCGGGCTGCAGCAGTGCACAGCAGTGGGTGTCCGGCTCAGTGCCAGCCTTCTCGAAGAGAGTCGGGATCTTGCTGCTGGGAAGCACCAAGATCGTTTGTCAGTTTGTCGATTGACAGCGTTCTCTTAGTTGTTGTTACCTGTACACTTGCATTACAGCTAGGAAAGAGCTTACGGCGACAACTGTCTGACGTTTCACAACTGTCTGATGGTGGTTTTGTGCACACTGGTTGAACTGAATTTTGCTTAAGTTGAGTGTTATTTAACATTGTTGTTGTTGTTTCTGATGTGTGTTTAAGTTGGTGTTTCCTTAGTATCTTTGTATTGGAGCACACATGCAAGTGAGTATTTCATTGCCCTTGTGTGCGATGACAACTACCCTGAAATGGAAAGAAAGGGCTGTTGAGGATGATTTGTCCAGCTGTTTGATCTCCGTGTTGCCCTGGTGCTCAGGTGTGTGAGACCTACCCCCGCGACCTGTATGTTCCCGTCACGGCCAGCAAGCCCATCATCGTGGGGAGCTCCAAGTTCAGGAGCAAAGGACGCTTTCCTGTGCTGTCCTACTTCTACCAGGAGAAGAAGGTCAGTCCCAGACGTCAAGAGCAACAGCGTCACCTTAGAGCTTTCTTGTTGGTCAGACTTGTCTTCCGACTGGCAGTGCCTGCAGGGCTGAATCGGTGTATTACTGCTGCTGGTCTGACTCGGAGGCAGATTGTTCTGTTCCTTTTTCTTTAATGCCTACTGATGTCCAGACACCACTGCAGTGATTGCCTGAGAAATGAGATGCGCTCCTTTGGGTTGTTTTGTTAGCCTTGCTTCCGAACCAGGCTCACTGCGGCCTGTAGGTTGTGCTTGTGTTCAAAGGTTTTCCGGCTTCCTAACAGTGCCGTTTAGCAGGGCTGTGATTTCTCGGACAAACCAGTCGTGCTGCTTTTCTTACAAGCACACCTTCTGACTCAAAGAGCTTAGAGCAGTAGCAGTGTGGTCCTCTGTCCTCTCTCCATACCTGGAGGGCTGTGGCTCCTGACAGGGTGAACCCAGGCTGACAGACCGCAGGCTTGTCTTCATGCAGCAGCCTGTTTAGTTTCATTCCATTTCCTTTGTGTTTAACCCGGATTGCAGTGGCTTAGATCTTGCATAAATCACAATCACAGGCGCACAAATATCCCAATGACATAGTTACAGATCCCTGACTGAATAAAACAAGCATTCGTAGCACAGTAACAATGCCAGGCACAAGAGTGAGCAGGTACAAACATGGCTAGGATTTATGAACCCTGTAGGAGCTGATCCATTGACTCATTCAAAATGATGGACAGTAGGTCATCGATTATTCCAGATTCCAGCATTTTCCAGGATTGACCAATGATCCAGCAAACGTATATTGTACAAAATTTACAAAGAATACTTTATTTCTCATTAAACAAGTGCTCTACTAAATGTAATGTATGGTACTCTGCAGTAAACAAGCTGGAATAATGTGTTTAGTGTGTCTGCAGTGCCTCTCTTTTAATGTGCATGTAGTCTGTGTGTTTTTAAGCACGGCTTATTTTATAAACAAATTCTAACCACTAAAAAACATATACACCACATCCACAAAAACATTGTTATAAAAGAATGCATAAAAATGCTGATGTGCTTTTGACCACTGTCCAAGCCTGTTGGGCGGGAGGGCTCTGGTATTGACAATGGCCGTGTGTGGCACTGTCGCCCCCTGCAGGCTGCCGTGTGCCGGTGCAGCCAGCCTCTCTCCGGCTTCAGCGCCCGGTGTCTGGAGGACGAGCACATGCTACAGGCCATCAGCAAAGCCAATCACAACAGCCGCTTCATGTACGTCATGGACACCCGACCCAAGGTAGGCTCTGTTCCACACGTCTGTTGCTCAGTCACATGTCCATGTCCTTCATGCGGCTAGGGTCTTAAGACCTAAAGGCTGACCTGAAACACCTCCTCTGACAAAATTCCTTTAAGAGATTTCATTTTCACATGCTGTGCCCTTTGTTGCAGTTGACTTTTTTTTTGGGCCAGTGCACACCAGATTCCTACGTTCATGTAAACAAAGATTTTATAGGACACGACTGATGCAAAAGCTATTTTTAAGAAACGCTCATTCACGCTTTATGGAGTCTTTTCTTGTGCGCAAAGAACTTTTCGTCCAGTATGGTTTTCTTGTCCACACACTTGTTTTAGTTCTGCCGGTGTTGTTTAGAAAAACTAAACCCTGCGGTTTTCTTGTCTCGTGAGAGAAGTTGGCCTGTGGGCCACGTCAGTGGACACTTTAGAATGCACTGTGAGATCACGAAGATAGAAAGAACTGAACCCCAATCTCAAAAGAGGTTTGTTGCAGATATAAACACGTACAGACCTGGACAGAAAATGCACTGCAGAGCTACACACTTGTTGTATGTATGTAAAGTGCCTGTAGAAAGTCGACACTTTCCAAAGCGAGAAGTTTTGTGGCCTAACAGCCTGAAATTAAGACACATTAAATCAGAATTTATTTGACCTTTATTTACACCCTGTAACACACAAACCTCCAGGTGAGAAAACAAGTGCAGTTCCAAATGACTGGCGAGCACAACTGAACTGCCTCCTGTGTTGAGTTTCTGAAGCCCTTCCACTTGTGTGCTCTGGTTCCCCTGCTTGTGCAGCTGAACGCGCTGGCCAACAGAGCAGCGGGGAAGGGGTACGAGAATGAGGACAACTACTCCAACATCCGCTTCCAGTTTGTGGGGATTGAGAACATCCACGTCATGAGGGCCAGCCTGCAGAAACTCCTGGAAGGTCAGGATATGAGCGCCACGGTGCTCGGCAAGACACCCTTCTCTCTCGAAGCTCTGGCGACTTGTCTCGTGTTGTGAAAATTCAGATCCAGACCTCCCCTTGTTGCACTCTGAATCCTCCGCGACCCAAATCGCTTCTGCTGTTTGGCACATGCAGTTGCTCGGTGTGCCTGAGGTATTTGTGATTAGCGTCTTCAGCTGCTGTGCGTTCTGCTGGTGCAGGCAGACACTGGTGCCTGTCTTGCTCTTTGAAACCCCAAGGCTTTCAGGGGCTGCGTGTTCATCAGTGGTCGGGGAGGGCTGGTGTGTCTGGGTGTTTTTAAGACTTTTTATGAAAAGAAAGTAAGTAAAGGAAGCAAGTAAGTAGAGAAGGTAAGTTAGTTAATTCAGTAAAGTAAGGTACAGTAAGTTAGGAAAGAAAACAAAGTCATTAAGTAAAGTAAGCAAGTTAAAGTACCACAGCTTAAAAGGTTGGGAACAATTGTTCAATTGTAATGAGCTCTTGGAGGTTGGCAAGAGCTGAGGTGGAATTCAGTCCTGCAGAAACAGTAGCTCCCAGGAGCAAGGTTGGAGAACTCAATCATTAGGTGAGAAAAACACAAAGTCTGCAGAAATTGCAGCAGTTGAAGTTTAAGGCTCTAAGGATATCTACAGACAATAAGTTAAAGAACCTTAAAACCGTAGATTGCTGCCAGACAGCACGAGTGACGAGAGGTCAGCAGGCATTGAGACTAATACAGGAGGTATGTAGAGCCCTGGGCCAGCTGAGTGGGTCGTGGGGACGGATGTGTGTGGCTCAGCCACTTACAACTCGCCCTGGCCAGCGTGAGACCTCTGCAAGGTTTAATCCAGGGTAAACCCAGAGCTGCAAGACAATCTCAACTTAAATTCTTCTTCCTCCTCAGAGTTTATCAGGAAGAAAAGGCAGCAAACCTTTTGATCTGTGACTGGAGTGAGGCAGGTGTGCAGGTCGTAGGGGATATGTTGTGCGAGACAGTAATGGCCTTCATCTGTGGCTGCTCTGATCTGCAGTGGTAGGAAGCAGGACCTTGACTGTGACTGACTACTTGCTGGGGCTGGAGAGTTCTGGGTGGCTCCGACACATCAAGGCCATCCTGGATGCCGCCATCTTCCTAACTAAAGTAAGTCACTTTTTGGATTTGGATTGAAGCACAGCTGGTCACGGTCTCAGTCAGTTTGGATGTGCATGTGGGTTTCGTCTCGGCCAAGTTCATTCAGTGCACTTTGAGTGGTCAGGTGTCAGCTCGATGGAAGATGGATTAAAACTCAGAAGCAACACTGCAATAGTAACAGGTGCAGTTTAAAACCCACCTACAGGCTGTCCTGCTCCTGCCTGGGGGCTTGTCATGGTTCGGCAGGGTCCTCATCTAATTTAATTACTGACATAGAAGAGTTAACAGCCCAGGTCTAAGGTCTAAATTATTTCTGTGGCATCTACAGTTTTCCCTTATAATCCTTATGCTCTCGGTGTTAGTGTGGCTTCGGTGGTATACATCCTTGTCTAGTTGTAATGACCTCCAGAGACCGAGTGCGTGTGTTGTGCTGCAGGCAGTGACCGTGGAAGGGGCCAGCGTTTTAGTGCACTGCTCGGACGGCTGGGACAGAACCGCACAGGTGTGCTCGCTGGGGTCCCTGCTGATGGATCCTTACTATCGAACCATCAAGGGCTTCATGGTACGTGTCGGGCTCGCTGCATGCACGTTCGCCTGGAGCTCTGGAACTTGTTACTTTAGAGTGGTCCCAGTGCACCGAATCAGTCAGACCCGCTCTGCTGATGCACGTCCACAAGGGGGCGTCATGTTAAAGGACAGTCTACAATGTAGTTCTGTCAAATTGTCATTGAGCTACGTCCGTCATGTTGTTTGATAAGGTTGTTCTCTCTTTCCTTCCTGAAGGTTTTGATTGAAAAAGACTGGATCTCATTTGGACACAAGTTCGCAGACAGGTAGCCTTCTTTGCACATGTTGACAAAAGAAAACAGCAGGTCTGTTAGCCAGGTGGGGTAGTGAGTTTGTTTTTTCAGGAGCTGGATATAGCTCAGTGGAGGGCAGTGCTGAGCAGACATGGAGGCAGGGGCATTTGCTGAGTCTACTGAAGACTCATTGGGGTAGATAATAGGGGAATTAATCTCAGAAACCTCACAAGGTAAAATCCAGATCTCCGTTCATCCTGCCATGTTTAGCACGTATTGGGTATTTCAGTGAAAATGAGAGCTCAAGGATTAGGGGAAAGCCAAGCGCCAGATTTTACTGCTCCTCTTCTTTCTGATTGTCATTTTCCTTTGAGGTGTTCCGTATCAGTTGGAATTAAAAAGATTTGTCTTAAGAACTTATAAGACAATAAACTGTGATGAGCTCTGAGGCACTCCCCTGGGATTTTGCCAACCTGAGCGTTCTGACCTTCTGTAGCCCCCAGAGCTCTGAATCTCACCCCAGCCTGGTCTCACTCCCCCGTACTTCCCCCTCTCTCCCACTCGTCTATCTCCCCTCTCTCCTCCTTTCCCACACCTCTACTCTCTCTCCCCTCCTACCACCCCTCCTCTCTACCCTCTCTCCCCTCTCCTCTCTCCTCCTCCTTGCTCCTTGCCGCTCCCCCAGGTGTGACCAGCTGGACGGGGACCCCAAGGAGGTGTCCCCCGTGTTCACCCAGTTCCTGGAGTGTGTGTGGCAGCTGACGGAGCAGTTCCCCCAGGCCTTCCAGTACAACGAGTGGTTCCTCATCCAGGTCCACGAGCACGTCCACTCGTGCCAGTTTGGCAACTTCCTGGGCAACTCCCAGAAGGAGCGGGAAGACCTGCGGTGAGTGGGAGTGAGAGAGCTAGAAACGGCACAAGAGAGGAACTAGGAGGTGGAGAGGAAACGCACCTTGATTGAAACCACAGTGCACTCGCAGGGCAGACAGAACCGGCGGCAGGACTCGCTGCGTGGTCTGTCCTACCTGGCTGTTCTTATCACCGTACATGAGGCAAAACCACAGTCTCGGAGCAGGCAGGGGGGCTGAAATCAGATTGCCTCTACAGGAGAGTGAGATGCAAAGCTCATTGGCCTCACGGACGGGCCAGTCGGGCCTAGCAGGACCTGATCCGGCTGGCTCTTAAAGGAGCCCCAGGGCCTCGGCTTCAGCAGCATGGCGGAGTGGCTTGTCCCATAAGCCTTTGCGTAAATAGCACTTCTGCGCGGTTTCCTCTCCTGGTTCGTGTTGCCCTGTAGATACTGAAGAAGTCCGCTGGGTCGACTTCGTCTTGGGGCGCCCTGGAGGATTCATAATATCGATATGAACGCCTGGGTGTCGTGACAGGAGGTTTCAGGCTCGTTCTCCCTCGACTTCCCCAGGCTGAAAGAGAAGACCTACTCCCTGTGGCCTTTCCTCCTCGCTGAGCAGCAGAACTACCTGAACCCCTTCTACTGCCCGGGCTACGCAGAGACGCACCCCGTCCTGGAACCCAGCACTCTGCCCTTCCATTTCAAGTAACTTTGATTTTTTCCACGGTCTTTCAGAATGTCTCGCGTCTGCGCAGCGCGTGTCCCTGGCAGGCGAGGGCCCAGAAATAACGCAGGTCGGGCGAAGCGATAAATAACTTTGGCGGTGGAATTGTGGGGGGGCTATGTAGGAAAGATGGGGCACAGCAGGCTTGCCCTTCCACACTTCCGAGCAACATCACGGGTCGTTTAATGGCCAAGTTTCATGTCTCGCCCAGTGGCTGGCTTCTCCTACAACGCAGTATCCCCGCTGCCGCGGTGGGGCTCTGGGTGAGGAGAATGGCTCCAGAAGGAAGAGCGCCACCTACTGGTCCACCAAGACCTCTCATAGCAGCAACTCTAAGGCCTTTCCTAGCCTCGGATCTGACCAGATCGGCCTACAAGCTACTTCTGCAGGCCTTGAGCACATCTGAGAGGCTCCATACCTGACCCCCTCCTCCCCTTGCCTAGTCTAAACGGAATCTCTCCTCTCCGTCTGCACCGTACTGACAAACACCCTGTAGGAGAACTTTGCAGGAAATGGGATAGTATCACAGGCCGTGGGGAAACCTCCAACTCACAGCAGTAACCTCTAAATATTTCACCGATTCTCTCCCAAGTTCCCATCTCCTCCAGATTCCCAGGTGAGGTTGTGATGCAGTGTCGTTGTCTCTGAGCCACAGTCTTGCCAAGGGGGGTGTGGAGTCCCTAAAGCAGGAGGCTATTAATTTGTTTAATTTTTCTGCCCTCTCTCAGACGATGTTACTTCACGGCCCTGGACTTTGTGGTTCAAGTTTCTGCAGGGAATTAATTTGAGAAGCGAAGGCTGCTGTACGGAGCAGGTCTCATTATGTAGCGCAGGATGATCTTGGTCTAATGTGCTAGAAAGCACTGAATTAGTCACTGTGCTCAGAGAAGAGACGCTTCTAGAACATTCTCGGTGGGGGGCGGAGCTTCTAGAACACTCCGAGGCTCCACTGAAAATTAGCACACACCTCTTCCCCTGTGTGATCCATCCCATCATGCCTTGCACCTGCTTATGCTTTTTTTTAGAATACTTCTTTTCAAAATGGAGATGCAGAACTGAAGAGTTTTTCTTTCCTGTCCTGGTCCCTTGTTATTTGGGATCAACGGGATTAACGTTGACTAACGTGGCGTGTCGGGTATCAACGGTACGTGCGGCATGGGAGGGCTTTCGCCCAGTCTGCGTGACGGGTGTGTGGCATCGGGAGGGTGTAGCTGGGGACTGAGTCCTGCGCTGCTCTCTCTGTGCCAGGTTCTGGAGGAACATGTATCACCAGTACGACCGGGCCATGCACCCCCGCCAGTCTGTCCTCAAGCACGTCCTGGCCCTGCGCGAGGAGAGTCGGGCGCTGGAGAGCGTGGTCGGGAGCCTGGAATCGGTGAGTATCCGTCGGGCTGGATGAGATCCTGGGATCGATCGGCTGCTCGCTGCGGGGCCAGAGTTGAAACGTTGAAAGACGCCAGAGTGTCGGCTTGACTTCAAGAACGTAGCTGGGTCGATTGCTCCATGCTCTCACAACTCTTTGTGTAAGGATGTGACCCCCCCCCCCCCCCATTCTTGCTTCCAAATGCACTTGTGTCGCGTTTCCACCTGGGTCCCTCCGCCTCTTGTTCCGCTGTCGCCGAGGGGGGTGTTAAGGCTATTTCCTTTCTGTGTTCGGCTTGTTCAGAAACTGAAGAGGCTGGGCGTCAGCGGCCTGGACCTGGGTCTCCACAGCCACCCCAGGGAGAGCGCCCCGCTGCCGCGGCCTCAGTCGCTCATCCTGGGGGCCCGGCTCAGCTGCAAGGAGGAGCAGCAGCTGCGGGAGGAGGGGGGCCTGCAGGGCCGTGACAGCGTGCGGACAGTAGAGGGCAGCAGCGCCACAGAACACGGGTACAGCGAGCTCCGGGATTCGTTCGCCAAACCGGAGCCCATGCTGGTCAGCCTGGAGCTGGGGGTGGCGAAAATGACGTGCTAGCTGGGACCAGCGGCGGGGGGGGTGTGGGGAGACGAAAAGAGAACAGAACACGCAGGGGTCCCGTCCACCTCGTCTGCTGAGGAGCTGCGCGCTGACTGTGGACGCCCCCGTCCCAGCTGGGGGTGTGCAGGGAGGCAGTGGATCAGGCGAGAGAGGGGCAGAGAGGCTTAGAGGTACCTGTGCCGGCTACACAGCGAGGCGGGGGTGTTCACACCAGAGATTCACTCCGCAACGAGCATTAATCGCACTTAAGAGCTGTTGTTTTTTTTTAAATGTCGTCTTTTTTTTAAATCCGACTCGGTAGCAGTTTTCCACTAAAAGACCCCAAAAAAGACAGAAACCGTCCTCCTGCTTGCACTGCGCGGTGTCAGGCGGGCTTTGTATCGGAAGGGGCTCTGTGCTGGTGTATTGGGTGGGACAGGGTGAATGTAGGGTTTTGTTTAAATCACTGATATTATTTGTGCATCTCTTTATTGCGGAACTAGAGGTACGATGGCTCTGTATCTGAAGACAGTGTGGGGCTAAGCCGTCTGGAGCGACCCGCGTAATCTTTGCACGTACATGTTTTTGTCTACACACCTGTTAGTATGCCTTTTTATCTCTCTTGGCTCCCAATACTAAAATGTTTGGCTCCCACATTGCTGGTGATAAAGGGAACGGTACGTGAATGTATAGCGTCAGCTGCACAGGTCCTGCTGTCGGATCCGGAAGCAGGACGCGAAGCCGGGAGGGGACCGGTCCTCGTGTTCCTGCGGCGAGAAGCGAGGACCGGTCCGGGGACGGTGGTTGCTAAGCGGCGCTGGGGGATCCTGATGAGAAGGGTGCCAGCACCCCGGGGTGGGGAGAAAACGAGGATTTACCCCTTTCAGACGACAAGGTCAACCGAAAACCCCCAGAAGCGAACACAGTCAATGCTCCCGGTTGGCAGCCTGGTTTAAACCTCGACTTTGCGGGCTCCGCTTGGCAAGACGGGCCTGCAGCAGCTCGCTGCTTTCCCACGGCAGTGTGCCGCTACAGTATTTTGTTTTGGAGTGCCTTCGGTTCTGCGCAGATACTCTCCCTCACGGAACAGTGACAGCGCCTGTTCTCAGATCTGCCTCTCCCTCTCGCCTGCTGTCCCCCGGGCAAGAAGACACCTGCAGCACGTTCTGCTCAAGCGGTGATATTACTTCTGAGAGCTCGATGCCTTTTTTTTTTTTTCTTCTGGGCCAGTTTCTTTTGTCTGGGCTGTCTTTCGGCGAATGCTCTGATCGCGCACCCTGAAGCGCCGAGTTCACTGGCTGTTCCCGCAGTTCCCACACGAAGGTCAATATTGAATTAAGCGGGGGGAAAAACTAGTTCGCTGACATTAAGGGGCTCATGTTCCCTGGGGGCGAAGTCACCCTCTTTTCTCTGCAGCCTCCTGTTGTGCCCAGGGGAGAAATAATCTAAATCTTTTCGTACAGATGAAATCAAACAGTGCTTGCACAGTAATCATCGAGGAGGCTAATGCAAAGGTTCTAACTATTTTTTTTTATCATCAGGTTAGCAGGGTTATTGTGTTGAAAAGTGGTTTGGCCAGCATTGTGAATAATGCTTTCTCAATATGACCTTCTCTCATTTTCTGTGTAACCTCAAAGCGCATTAATTTTTTTAAATATTCATTTTTTTAACTAGCATCGAGGCAGCTGCATCAGCTGCACAACGGAAGAGACTCAATGGGCATTTGTTGGTTAAGACCTGCAATTAACCAACTGTTTTTATTGAAGACGTTCGTAAAAATTAAGCCAGACTGAAAACAGCCCAAACCTAGCTGTTTAAAAGCAGTGTACACTGTAGAAATGTTTAGTAACTGGCACTAGAAGGCCATTTATCTTTTTCAAGCAGGAACCATACATGTATTGATTATCAGTTTTTTGGGGGGGGCTGAATTCATGTTTATTATTTGTACATTAAATCCGATACGCCGACAGGTCTCTAAACAATAGAGCTGGCGTATATGTTGCCTTATAATTCATTACTGACCTAAAATATGTTTGGATCAGTATATAACTCCTAGAGAAAAAACTGTTAATACAAGTTTATGTATATATATGTTGCCATCTTCAGAATAAAATTAATGGAAAATATGTCATAACTATATAGATCATATTGCAAAGCTGCTTGCTGGTATACATTTTATTTCTAAAGCCTTTACACTCTGCCTGGTGCCTGCCTTTATCGTGCTAATACCAAGGAGAAGCTGGCGGGCCTGGTACATTTTTATGGTACCTCTTCCAACCATGTAATACTCTGTTCACTTGAAGTGCACTAATTATTGATATGCATTTTAAAGGGCATGCAGTCAGCCTTGGAGATGCAAGGTAATGTAAGACGACAATGAAATTTGTACTTCGAACTTGGATGCTTAGCGGATTTATTTATGAGATCGTTTGTTAGCCTTCCTTCAGATAAAATGCACTTGATGGGGCGCAGTGTGAGCACAGCAGATTGCTCTCTTGACTTTTTGTCAACTCGCATTTGCAGAAGGAATTAAAGTTCTGACAAGTTACGAAGGCTTTCGCGTGTGTCTGTGTTCTCTCCAGCACGCTGCGGGGCTCTCACTGAGGCATGTTCAGTCCCTATGGCGTGTGAGCACAAAGCTGCCTGCGAGTCGTCACCCAAGTGGTCACGGGTCTCTTGTCAGCTCTGCTCAGCTGTGGACGGACTCCAGAAAAACCCGGCTTTAATAAGAGCTGGTGTGTGGGTGCTTCTAACCTCTTGTCTGCCTAGATGTTGGTCATCTTTAGAAAAACGTTTTCAGACTCATGGGGGACTGTGCTGGGCTCACAGGGACGGCAATGTGTGGGGCACCAACCTGTCTCGCTTTCCCATGAGCACTCCGCCCACATGGGTACATCCCAGGATGCACCATGCTTTTATTATGCTAATCAAGAACATAATGACTGAAAGAAAAACACATTTGGGATCATGCTGGTTTTCTTTCCCTGTCTGTCTGAGAGTTTTCAGGTGCTGTGTGTCAAGTCAAAGACATTTAATAGCATTGGAGACGTGATGATGAACTGACTGTAAAAATGCGGTCCTCTGCCTCTCGTGGTTATCCTGGCTTATCTCCAGGAGGTGGTCAGGGTGTGTGTCCAGTCTGGGTCTGTGACTCTGATCCACCACCATCACAAGTTTCTGTCCCAAGTTGGAGGCTCCTTCCTTGTCATATAATTAAAACGCCTTTTCATTTGAAAGACGCAAATTAATTTCAGGATTGTCTCATAGGTCAAAGGTTTGTTGTAATCCTGAAAAAAAAACTGATTACAGTAGCAATACTTGTGAGCAAACGTTCTTAAGGCTTTTGAGCTTTGCTGGGGTTTTTTGGTACGTTAGGGGCATGTTTGCATCTGGCCCTTCTCACAAACTAGTGGTGGGAATCGATGAGAATCCAGGATCCAGCCTGTTTCTGTCCCAAGACTCTGTGTGTGACGTAAATGAGGAGAGTGACATCTGTCGTGAAAGATTAGGGCTCTGTACTAATCCTGGCTCCAGCATTGCAGGGCACTCTTGGGGCTGCAGCAGAGGAGTGACAGACAGAACCCGATTATAAAGAAGAAGCATCTTCCCACAGTGCAGTTGAGCCTGCCTAATTTTAAGTGGAGCGAAAAGAAATGTATATTATCCCCCTACTGGGCGTGTGTACCCAGTAAGCCTTTCTTGAGGAGTTTGGATGACTCACTATGCTTTGCAATGATTACTGCTTTGCCTGCAATATTAGCAGACACACGCCTCTAATTCAGGTCCTGCCTAATTCTAACCAAGCTCAAACCATCCATTAAGCAAACAAAGGCGGAGCAGTTGATAATCCCTGCGCATCTTCATTTCTGTTTACCCCCCACTGCCCCTGTCTAATCCTCCTGGATCAGCGCCATTTCCACTACCCGTCAGCCAGGGGGGCTGCAGGGCTCTGACAGATGGATTTAGTTCACACCCAGGTGGACGGAGTCTAGAAAGGTAATTACAATCAGTGATTTAACAGATCGTTAAGGTTGTGGAAAACACAACTCCAAATGGCTCCAGAGATGGCTTTTGAAACTCGGATACCTCCCGGGGGCAGGAATTTGCCCCCCGGAGGCATATGAGATGTCTGTGTGCGACGCAAGACAGCAGTGCGTCACTCTGGTGACTGTGGGGCTGCAGCGTGTTTTTTAGAGGCAGGAAGTAATGCTTCGCAGAAGAGGGGGTTGTGCTGTATTAGATCATTAGATCACACACAACTTTAGTGCTCAGCAGTGCTTAGATATGACAGGGTGGAACTGGTGACATATCAAGAGAGTGGTACTAAAGGCCCAGAGGCCCACTTATCAGTTACATACAACCCGTCTACTCTCCTCTGGTTTTCCCCTTAGGTATTCTGAGGGTTTAAGGGATGCTGCATTAGGCCGCTGACCATAATTTTGTTTGTTTCCTAGTTTGGACAGAAAGGAATCTGTATTTAAGAATTTAAATTTTTGAGGTGATCTTCATAAGCTACATTAGAGTCTGTGACCCCAAAATGTGAAAAAGTAACAGATTTCAACACGAGTTAAGTAATCCAAGACGAGGTATTAATATGCAACCAGAATCGGGATGTACATGGTCCTGAAATTCTTCATTTGGGTGCTGTGCAGAACCCAGATGAAGTGCTAGTAACTATATCTTACAACAGCAGCGATCCTGCCCAGCAGTGGAATCATCATGTGAGAGTCTAGTACTTTCGTTTTGCAAATCCGTTCTTAATTTCCTCAAACAGTTCAATGATGTGTCCTTCGGAACGCCTTTGATTAATTTTGCTGTGCTTTAAGATGACAGAGTTACGAGACGGGACATGCTTGACCTAGTTTTATAAGAGCTTGCCATCACTGTAGATCGACACAGCAGGCGCTGTTCCACTCATTCAAGGGGCCTGATTGCAGACTGGCTGAGGAGAATCCGAAAGCGTGGTGCCTGCCTTCTACAATATTAAAAAGTCCTAGGCCTGACATTTCCCTGTTCAGATTGTATCCATTGTGCAGCCGTGAGCAAATATAAGCACGGCTGTCTGGATTTTGATATGGGATGCCCTGCTGGATGCCAAAAACAATTGAGTATCTCGCACATGATTCTGTGCTATCAAAGCACCACTTCCCAGCCTGAATACGGACATTGTTAGATAGCAGTGAGGTGGAAAAAGGCTGCTTGACTGGACAGCCAAGGACCTCGACACAAAGAAGAGGATGCAGCCATTTCATTGGGCCTTGTTTCAGTGGGCTCTTTGTGTCTCCCGTGAGCTCAGAAAGGCCCAAAGCAGTCTTTCCCAGGAGACCGGCCCAAGACTTAAATTATACTTGCAGACATCAAGGTCTGTAGAGGAACCTAAGGGACAAACCTCACAGGTCTTGAAGCACTAAATCATTAACTCCTCTCCTTTAGTTTGCCTGGTATTCTGATAGGACACAGGGAGTTTGATGTTATTAAAGAAACATACTGAACCCCACAAGCTGCAGTAATTCAAAGTTGCTCCGCCTAGATTCATAGTGCAGTGGTGTGTCTGTGATTCTCCGTACTCCTGCAGATTTCAGTGAGCCCACTTTCCCACATTCCAAAACCCACTTGCGTCCGTCTGTGCCAGAGCGGTCACAGACAAAAGAGAAGATCGCTGTGGGTGTGGGGAGCTTCCTTCTGAGACGCAAGGAGACGGTGCTGGTGAGACATGGGGACTGGGGTGAATTCAGAAACAAATCTGCACCAAGCCGCATGCCCATTAGTAAAGCCTTAGACATGTGCGTTGTGTCTGATAAGTACTTTACTTAGCATATGAAATACAAAATCTGAAATGCAATGCAAAAATTGAAAAGCGGAGGGCTGCACAGAAACAGCCCGACTGAACGGCTGTGGAGGCAGTGTGGCGTTGTGTGGACAGCCATTACAGAACAGGCTCTCGGTCCTGTTCGCACGCTGGCAGCTCACTGGCGCGCTTCCGGCAGCAGGGAGAACATGGCGGACGTTGCAGAAACACGAGTGGCTCACGGGAGTATCGCGAACCCTTCATCCTGAGTGGAGGAGAGGAACGTGCAGCTGTGGCCTGACAAAACCCACGCTGGGGAGGCTGCCTGCAGAGCACTGTAGAGCAAAGCCAGCGTGAACAGATGTATCAATCATTGCCCGTCATCCCTGGCGTCCTGCCTTGCTTCTCGGTCTTACCTGTTACAGACCCTGAAGGCGAAGACTGCTATTGCTAACAGCCCTGATTTTAGATTCCCTGTCTGGGGACAGACAATGCATTCTGTCCAGGAAAATACTGAGGTGCGCTTCCATCTGTCACCAGGATGGCAATCCGGGGGGAAAAAAAAAACGAAAGAGAAGAAAGGAAGACTGGTCCAGCACATGGCGATGGAAGGCGCCCGCTCTGCACTCAACGGGCGTAAAAAAAATAGCTTGGAAAACCATGAGTAAAAGCCTCCATCCTTCCCCGTGCTGCGGCGGCTCGGGTTGATTTAGGATGATGACAGCCACTGGCTCCGCTCCGCTGCTGACGAAAGCCCCCCCTCTCCCCTCCCCTCCCCTCCCCTCCCCCAGTTGCCATGGAGCCAAGCAGGAGCAGCAGGAAGAGAGCGAGCGCAGGAGCAGAGCAGAGCGGAGCAGCAGCAGCAGCAGCAGCAGCCAACACACACGGCAGACATGGACCCGCATTGCGAGTGCAGCGAGCCGCCGCTGGCCGAGCCGCAGCCGGCGGGGAAGATCAACAAGGCGGCCTTCAAACTGTTCGGGAAGAGGAGGGCGGGCAGCGCGGTGCCCAGCATCTTCGGGGTGAAGAACAAAGGGGAGGGCAAGGGCTCGGGGAAGACGGGGCTCGTCAGGAGCAAGACGCACGACGGGCTAGCCGAGGCGGTGCTGGAAGGGGGCAGGAAGGAGGCGTCCTCCAGCAGCGAGCAGATGAGCGCGGCGCTCCCCGCGAGGACCGAGGCCAGCCCCGCCGCGGCCGCGGGCGGCTCCGTCTCCAAGTCCCTGAGCTTCTTCTCCCTGCTGAGGAAGAGCGGGAGGGCGGAGGGCAGCCGGGGGGAGAACGGGGAGCACAGGGCTGGCAGCAGACAAAGGAGAGGGCTGAAGGGGCTCTTCAGCAGCATGCGCTGGCACAGGAAGGACAAGCAGCCCAAAGAGGAGAGGGAGGAGGCGCGGGAGGCCAAGCACGGGGCCCCGCGGTCCGGCGGCTCGGAGCTTGCGGAGGAGCCCGGCCAGAGAGCGCCCTGCTCTGAGCCCCCGCCCCGCGCCCAGGAGGCTGCCCAGGAAGCGCCCGCACGGCAGCCTGCCGAGGAGCCAGCAGCTACGGCCGCCGACCAGCCCCGAGCTGAAGGGGATTGTGGGAGCCCACTCCCGGAGGTCCGTGACGGGGAGAACCGGCACGAGGGGGAGGTGGCCGAGGCAGGCAGGAGCCCGGAGCCGGAGCCGGGGGTCACGACGGCGGCCAGCCCCGCACGGGCCTGGGAGGACAGTGCCGTTGCAGAGCCGTGCAAGGAGCCTGCGCCGACCGAGCCGAAACCGAGCGGCCCCGACGCCACCCCTCGTTCTACAGCCCCAACCATGACCGTCACGCCTCCGGAGCCCTCCGCCACCGAGCCGCCCTCCGAGCCCTCGATCGACCGCCTCTGCTCCCTGTTCGCCGATGTCACCTCGCTCAAGAGCTTCGACTCCCTGACCGGCTGCGGGGACATCATCGCCGAGCCGGAGGAGGAGGGGGGCAGCGGGGGAAGCAGTGGGACAGGAAGTAGCAGTGGTGGAGGGGCGGGAGGAGGAGGAGGAGGGGGGGGGGGCCCTGGGGACAAGGGTCCTCCTGCCCCCGTGAGGATCAGGGCGGCGCCCAAGAAGGCGCAGGGGGGGGGCGTGGTGGCGTACCAGGGGGGCGGGGAGGAGATGGCCAGCCCCGACGAGGTGGACGAGGCTGACCTGCGGGAGTTCTGGGACCTGCTGCCCCAGGCCGCCGAGCCGCCCAGCGAGCCGCCCCGCGCAGAGCCCCCTGTGCCGCCCCAGCCCAAGCCCCGGCCCCCACCCCCGCCCCCGCCCCCGCGCAGGGCCGAGCCCGCCAGGCAGGAGAAGGGAGGTGCGCCTCCCGTTAAGGCGCTGGGGCTCAGCAAGATCCCGGTGAGCGGCGGCGGCGGCTGCGGCGGCGGCGGCGGGAGGGCGGGGAAGACGCACAAGGAGGCGCCGGAGAGCCGGGACAAGGAAGCCCAGGACGGCGTCCCCAACAGCGACGAGGGCTACTGGGACTCCACCACGCCGGGGCCCGAGGAGGAGGGCGGGGGCGGCGGCGGCGGCGGCTTCCTGGCCAGGGGCAGCCTGCTGAGGGACAGCTGCAGCGGCGACGCGCTCTTCGACCTGTACGTGGACCCCGACGAGAGCCCGGCGGGCGCGGCGTCGGACGAGGAGGTGTCGGCCGTGTCCGCGCGCCAGCCCGAGCTCACGCCCCCTTCCCAGAGCAGCTTCCGCTCGCTGAAGGGCAGCACCAGCCTGCCCAGGGACTCCCGGATACCCGTCAGCGTCAGGCAGGTGCCCTCGCACTCCGCCAGCCAGGGGGCGCTGGTGCCCGGCCACACGCCTGCGGGGCACCATCCCCCCGCCAGGACGGAGCTGCCCCGCACCAAGATCCCCGTGTCCAGGGTGCCCGTGAAGAAAAGCAGCAATAAGACTCCGAGCAGCAGGATCCCCTCCCACCTGGACCACTGCAGGAAGTAGAGCTCAGGTGAGTCCCTCGACTCTGGCTTCTGCCTCTGGGTTCCCATAAGGAAGAAGTCATGACAGGCAGGTCTGAGCTTTAGTCCAAAATCCCATTTTGATATGAAAAAAAGGACACTTGTTTCACTGGTTTCACCGTCTTGGAAGATTAACAAGAAGACTCTTGCTATTTTTTTTTGTTGGTTTTTTTTAATTTTAATATATATATATATAAAATATGACCAGGGAAACATAAATATGTTTCACCTGCAGTCTGTCTATCAGGAAAATAAAAACTGACTCCCTTATGCCTTTTTCACAATGCAAAACAATAAAACGGGGGGGGGGAAAGGACGAAATGTGCCAAGATCCCTCTAGGATGTTGCAAAAAAACAAACCCTCAAGCACAACACCACTCCGGGAAGAAACTGCGGAATAAGGAGACCATAGCAGCCACAGCCTCTCTTCTGTTGCAGAAATGGAGTGGTGTGCATCTTGTGCCGACTGCACCATTGATACACACGGCATGGGGGGATTATCAAACCAGCAGCAGTTTCGTAAGGCTGAACATTAAGGTTTACATTCTGATCAATGCTGTGCGTCAGCAGAGTTTCACCTAGCATCTCTGGGGTGCCTACTGCTACCCCACTAACAGAGGAAGAGTTTTGCTTTGGACCCACAAAGTGGCTCGCAGCGAGGGTTAGACAGCCGAAGTGAGGCAGGACTCCAAAATCCATCGTCTGCCTGACGCGATCAACCACAGATTTCATGACCAGGATCAGGGAAACGCTGTCGAAATACAGACAGGCTTGACAGTACAATAATTCCTCCCAATGTGAATCTGATTTTTTTCTAAGACACTTTTTAATCTTTTATTACGTGTTTTCCTTTATAATCTCTATTTCTCAGCGGAAAGCTTCCTGTTGGCTCTTCTTGGTTTGTAAGGGACACTGAGGGAGCTCACCTCTCAAATCTGGAGGCTGACACCCCAGGGACGGGAGGGGTTCTGGTACAATATCACTGTACCACGGGTACAATATCACTGAATGTATGTAGCAGATAGCACGTCATCGTAAACCCTTTATGTTTTTGATGGGCCACCAGGATCATTTTGTATTCTTCAAGTCATTGAATCATTTAGAGTATTTCACCTGTTCTTTATATGCTGTGATGTAAGATGGTAAGGCAGTTTTAAAAATGTTTGGTGTGGGGAGCACTCAGGCTCAGCTCTTTTCAGTTCACTTTATGCCGCACATCTCACAAAAGCAAAGATGTTTTGGTGTCAACTTTAGTGGATATTTTCCCGGTTTCCTCATGTGTAGAAAGATTCTAGATTGGTCACTACAAAAGTAGTTCATTGTGCATCTTCTCAATTTGACAAGTCGATGAGATCATTGGATCCATTAGCTACTAATTACAGAATGGGCTAGATGGGCCAAAATGGCCTCCACTCGTTTGTAACTGTCTCTCTGTACAGCAGACCTTTGATATAAACACCCTTTTGCTGTCCTATGTGTTTGTGCTTGGCAGTAGTCTCTCTCGCTAGTCACCAGTTGTTTTCTTCAGTTACGCAGGGTGTATATAGGGCTTGTTTCTGCTGTGAGTGGTGACAGTGCGGTCAGTTATTGTGAATTTACTGTCTACTGGGAGGTCTGTTGTCATGTGACTCATCCAGCTGCTGACCGCCAAATGCAAGTTGTCTTTGTTTTTGTGGACGTCAGTCAGAGCTGCCCAAGGCACGATGAACAGCATCTTCTTATGTAAAAGCTATTGCATAACCGCTATGTAGGACAGGGAATAGCTTTTGGAGGCAAATAACAGGCATGGCAGCAGAGAAGAGCTATGTGTTACACTGTGGGCATGTTTGCGTGAAAAGACTAGGTAAACTTGTCCTTTGGGGATCAGGTAGCTTAACTTTCCTAATAGGTAGGAGGCTTGCTCTACACGGAACAGGGCTGCCTCACCAAGAGCTGGCTCTGCTGCTGCACATGCATGAGTCAGACAGCTTGTTCTATCAGCAGGCTGGCAGCTAACCTCATACCCAGTAGATCTAGGGTTGAAGACCGTGTTTAGGCATTTGAACGACACTGTATGCTTTGCAGAGGCCAAGAACATAGGAATCAAATAATTATGCTCTGGTTTGCTTAAAGTGGGTAGCGTGAAATTCACTCATATTTTGGAGTTGTTTTGTTATTTTTTAGAGGCAGTGTTTGTAAAGCTTCGCAGCACTATGGGGCTGACAGCGGATGAAACGCTTCCAAAGTCACAGTCAGGGGTGGGAAGACAAGTCCCCCATTTCGTCCGTGAGGAGCTGCAGTGACAGACGTCCCGGTCCTGGCTCAGCAGTGTCTGCTGGAAGAGCCCCTTTGTACCCCACTGCGCCCCACTGTGACCCTGAAATAACGGGCCCGGGCAGCACACAGCTGTGCCGCGGGAGGCAGGGCACTTTGTTTCATGCAAACTGTGATCCTCTGTTTGCAATTAACCTGGGAGCATAATTGAACTGCAGCAATTAATAGCAAGAGCCTCGGCACAGGAATTTATGTGTTGAGGGGGCACGCTTGGTAACAAATGAGCTTTTGTTCAGGCGAATGGCAACAGATTGTGCTTTAAACAGCCTAGATTTCTTCTATTGCTCTTTCTTCTTTGCTGACCATTTTTATTTCAATGAAGTACTGCTTTGATAGTTAATATGGCTACCTTACAGTCCTTGGGTCCTGCATACTATTCAGAGTGAATTCTGCCAACAGCTGGTGAATGGGCTAATTTTTAAGGGAACCTATAGCGTATTTTTGTATGTGCTAGTAGTTTAGGATGTTTATCACACGCTCTGCTGTGATTTTCCATAGCTTGTATCATGCCTTGACATACCCCTCGGTTTCTTGTCATGAATTTATCTATGAATTGTCTGCACTGCGCTACACTTTCTCTGCTTTACCGGAGGGTGCCACAGTAAACACAGAGTAAATGCTTTCCTCTCCCCAGCAAGGCGCTGTTCTGTTAAGGAGTTTACTTTGGCAGCACTGCCTCACGGCTCTCTGTGAGAATATAGCAGCTGTGGTCCTGCATCTGGTGGCAAGAGGAAGGTCATTGTCACTGCCACTGCTGTCCTCTGTCTGCCTATCCAGGAATCACGTTAGTATCTACCATGGCCGTTTGGTCAGATGGTGCAGTGGTTGAATAGACAGAGGTGTGTGCAGGGAGGCTAGGCTGTGATGCTGGCTTTTGGGCTGTGACCCATGAGGGGACCAGGGCACAGGGCCAGGAGGTTAGTGATGCCCGCTGTGTGCCAAAACAGGGCCCTAGCTCTGTCCCTACTGCTATAACCGCAGAGGCTGCTGGGAACATTGGCAACAGCACAGCACTCCCACCCTAACAAAGCCCCCCAGGGTCTTGCTCTGTTGTACCCCTGGTCTGTCTGGCTCTACAAGTACTGACCTGGGACTCACACTTGAGACTGCAAGAGTGATTACCTGGCACCGCACTGTGAGTGAGGGCATCATCTATGGCACCAAGGGGTATGTGAAGCAGAGGGATTGAGCAAGTGTAAGGAGAGGAAAAGGGAGAGTCTGGCGCTCAGCCAGACTGTTGGGTCTTGAGTTGTCAGACCTCCGACCCTCAATACTGCCGCAACGGGACTACGGGCAGTAGGTTTTTTTCGAGCAACTTAATAACGTAACCATAAAACATTGTTCCTTGTCTCATTCAGTTTTCTCCAGTGTTTCTGAAAAACTCAGATAAGCCTAAAAGGTAAAGACAAAAATTTTAAAACAGGGTGGTGTTCAGTTTGCAGGCCTACATTTTAACATTATGACATGGTCTGCTCAGGTAGATGATTTTGAAGACAGTACAGTATGCTCCTGACCTCTGTGCCCCCCAGAATATTAAGGCTTTGAAAAAACAAACAATGAACAATATGTGAAGATTAAGGAAATTCTAAATCCTGTTGAACGTACTGTGCTACTGCACTGCTATGAAGGAATTTTTCAATACACCGCTTTTCCAAGACTCTGCATTGCTGCGCTGCCGAGAGAGGTCTCTCATCTCTCTGTGCAATACGGTGCCCACCATTTACAACCTGCTCTTGCCCAGCCTGGAGAAAACATTGGTGTTCCAGGCCCTTCGTTTGCCTGACACTGACTGGAGTGAGGCAACTGGAGATGCTCGCTCAGATTCTGTGTCCCTAATTCTGCATGCCTCACTTCTAAAGTTGCCGTGGCAACCCCAGTAGGTCACCCAATCAGATCTGTGAGCTGGGGTTTTTGCTGACGGAGGAGGGGCTCATGGCTCTGCTAGGTTTCTAAACAGGGACGGTCTTGTCAGCGTGCCAGCTGAGCATGGCAAAGACACGGAATGTCTTTGTGCTTTTTTTTTTTTGTTTTCCAGGATCAGATTCAATATTAATGAAAAACCACTGAAATTGTTAAAAAACAAATTCAACAACAGACCCTCAGCCTCTAATGAATAAATGAGTCCATAAGGTCTAGAACACGGGTCTCCTTAAAAACCCTGCCCAGGTCCCAGAGAGCCCCCAACAGAGCACTGACTTCTAAAGATCAGGGAGACCACGCTGTTGATGAAATAAGCAAGTAAATGCTTAACTGGTCTTTAGAAATGGGTGATGTGATGGTGGAGTTTCACAACACCAGGATTGAGGCTCTGCAGGAGCAGAGCTGGAGGCCTCTGGTGGAAACGCACTCTCATTTTACCAAAACCCCTGGGTCGAGAGGTCATTTCACGAGAAGTGTTTCAAGATATTTAACCAGCATCCTCCAGCAATCAAAACCGACCAGAAAAAAACCCTTTGAAATGTTACAGGGAATCGTTTCGAAACCCAAAGGAATCTTGCATAATCTTTCCTAAAAGTATAGTCTATGATGTATTTTTTTCACAGATTATATTTTATTTTTTCTGTCTATTTTACACACAGATTCCCAGCAGCAGATATGGTATTTATACTCTAACTTGTGATTGCCAGGGTAGCCTTGAGCAGTACGGTATGTGTGCAGTTTCCCCATCTTTCACCAGGCATTTTCTTTGCATTAGCTCCGATTGTCGTGGTTTGTACTGAGCTTCTTCTATACCTCCGATTCTTTGCTAGTCTATATGATCTCACTGTTCTTTACTGCACTTCTCTGTGCTTTTCCCACGGTGTGCCACAGTAACCCACACCAGGGCAGGCACAGCTGCTGTAAGGAGTCAGGAATCCTGGGGTACGCACTGTGTGAGGGAGCTGCAGGGATACCCCTCTCACAGCAGGCCGAGCCACGTCAAGCAGTACTGGGGGCTGGCGGCTCTCGAACCTGTTTCTGGACAGTGTGTGCGTGTTCCAGTTCCTCCCCCGGCGAGAGCAGAGGTGACCATGGAGTTAAAACGGTTCTGCTCCATCACCGCGTTCCGACACGGATCAGGCCGCCGTGCAGAGAGGGTCTCCCCTCTGCAGTACGTTGACTGGTGAGCGGAGACGAACCCGTCCTGCGTTTCCGGTATTGCTGTTCTTAGCAACACGTGCATGGCCACGCCTCGCCTAGCTCTGCTTCCCTTGGTGCCGAGTTGCCACGCCGCTCTGTGTCCGGGCCTTTTTGTCAACACACCCCAGAGCCAACGTCATGGGAAAGAAGGCTCAGGCCTGTCCTGGCAGGATAAGTGTGTGTCTCCTCTCATCCTCCCCCACTGCTGCCTCGCTGGAGGACAGTGGTTCATCTACACAAGCACCCAGAGTATGGGTGCAAGCCCGATATGTCTTCGGTAACTATACAATAATTTAAAAACAAAACGTCTTGCTGCAGAAGAATGTTTTTTTAATTATATGATGTGATAAAAATATCACAAATACCATTAATGATAATCCCCATGGCACTCTCATTTCTAAGAAGTAGCGATCCTGGGAACACCTGGGAACACAGGATATATTTGCCACTATTAGCACCAATTCCCACAGCCATCATTTCACTGGAATGCATCCTCAGCACCAAGCAAGGCAAGGCTGCAATAAGAGCAAGTTCCATTAACCCTGGCTGTTCGGTTCATGAAGCAGAGTCTGGCACCTCAACTGCATAGAAGGTACAGTAAACCACATGTTCGCTCACCTGCGAGGAAGCCCGGGGTTAACACCTTCGGACCTTGAATAATGGATTGACCTGTTGGGAAGGATTAATATTAGAAAACTACATTTCCTTTCAGGGCTTTTGGACTCAAGACTGTCCCCTGTACTGCCGACGAAGCCACACTAGGCGGTTTCTGCAGGTATCGCGCACCATAGGCCTTCCTGCACGGCGCTGCTGTGTTCAGGTTCAGGTTTTTGCCTCTTTTGCAACGTAGTTTTCTATTATTAATTTGGCAGGTTCCTGATTTCACTGGTGCCTATTGTACCCTGCAGCTTGGGAGGCTCTGATCTGGGGGTCACCCTGCTGCTGTGTATAAAGGGCTTGTCCTCTCGGTTGCACCTACACACTGTCTGTCCTCTGTGTTATAAGGTGTAATGAATAAAAAAAAATGTCTTTTGGTTGTTCGTATCCGTTTCCTGCTGCTTTTTTTCCCCTTACATTCTGCCTCTTGCTGAAGAGCAGTAATATTTGTTTTTCCAGAAAATGCATCTTGGTTGAAATGCTCAAAACAAAGCAGGGCATGCTCCCAGTTTGCACTGTTCCATCCCATCACTGCTGTCATCCCGTTAAGTGCCAAGACCAGCCTCTGCGCGCTAATAAAGACAACATGGGGTGTGTGGGTGTAGATCTCACTCTGTGAGGCAAGGACGTCACCCTTCATCTTTCCATTACAACATGCAGTTACTTTCACTGATGAAAAGCAAAGCAAGGCAAGATCCTTCAAGCCACTCTCATTACTGAGGAAATAAAAAAATCAATCTCTCTCTCCTGCCTGCAGCTTGCCTGCTTTCACTCAGTGCTGACAGTGAGTGAATACCGAGTTGTTCATAACAATCATGGAGCAGACAAAGGGCTTCCCTGGCACAGCAGGGTCTGACAACTCAGCTGTGCCATAAGACAGAGCTGGGCCTGTCTTTGGCTTCGTGCAGATCAGTGGAGCCAGCCAGAAGGTCACAAAACACACCTTGCTTAGAATATTTCCTCCAGGCTCCCGAGATGCAAACTACTAACAAAAAAACTATCCTATTATTTTTTTTTCCCAAATTCTCAGTGGAGGAAGTCTCTTAGCACTTTTATTTTTTGAAGTGCCACTGAAAGTCACAAGTGCTTTTACATCAGGAAGTCCTTTAAAATCCTGAGGAAATGCTGCTGTTCCCACGATGCTCTTACATAGGCAATACCATTGCAGAGAGTGCAAGACAACTCTAAAATGGCTATAATTTGCAGTGGGGAATATATGCCAATTCAGAGTTTTCTGCAAACACCTGTCAGCTGGACCAGGAGTCTCAGACATGCGCTGCTTTGTACTTCTTCACTGTCACCAGAGCAACACTCCAAGTGTCATTATTATTTGCTCAGGGGCTGCATGGGATTTCGTGCCATGATGTTAGAGCTTCCCATTACACAAACAATCCCAGTAAAATACTCATCAGGCTGCCTGTAGTGAAGGTTCACTCTGTCTCTGGCAAACAGACAATTTCAGATCTCCTATCCATTAGAGAGCTATGATGAGCAATGCACTCTATCATTTTTCAACCACTTCACTTCTTACTGTGTTTTTTAAATCGAGTACTTTGTTGTATATGCTGCCCTACATACTGTATATAGTAATAGTCAGCATCAACAAAAGTGCCTTGTTGCACTTCTGAAGTCTGTTGTTCCAGTAGAACACAGACTAGTGCTGTCTATTGACACAGGCTGCAAAGACGCTTCCTGTCACTGGGGCTACAGTCACTCGGCCCCCCGTAGCATCATCAGTGGGCATCAGACCCCCATTATGCTTTTCTCAGCTCGGCGTGGACCGGTGAATGGCACCCTGTACGCCTTTTGATTCGGATTTCCTTTCACTTTACAGCATTCCTGGTTATTTGAAAAAAGCCAGCGTTTGTCAGATTTTCTTTTCGGACGTGCACACGGATACAGACACTGTTCTTACAAATTCTTCCTAAGATCAGTGATCACGAAACTCGACAATCAAGAATGAACACGAAGTTGTCTTGGGGGCCTCACACTGCTCATTAGGCTGATGGTCTGTCCTTTTCTCCTGAAGACCAAGCGGCTGTCGAGAACAAGACCAGGCAGCAGTGTGGGGCAGTGCTTTAGGTTGTGGGTTCCAGCCCCAGGTGAGACACTGCTGTTGGACTGTTGATCAAGACACGTCTCCCGAATTGCTCCATTATACAATATTCATTTGTGTAAAAGGATGCAAATGTAACCTTATATAAAAGCGTTAGTTAAATTAGTAATTAGTGGCTCTGCTGATGAGGTTATATTCCACAATCGAGCATTACAGCTCTCAGAGAATAACTCCCTGCTGAAAGGATGCCTTCAATATGAAGAAAAGATTAAACTCCCTGTTTCACTGTATAGACCTTTTAACTGTTTTCTGCCTTGATTATTTTATTATCATGGCTGTAAGTAGGTATCCCATTGCATTAGCACAACCTTGAGATTTTCTTGTAATCAAGAAGAAAAGCGAATACATGCCTTATACGTTTTTTAAAGTTAAAACCCTCACATCTGTCTAACCAGCTTCTGCGACTGTAACACCAGACTTTGAAGGCCCACAGACTGCACATAAAAACAGGCACAATCCCCTCCTTGATCCACTGGGTTTACAAACTGTGCAGGGAGCACCGAGCACATTGCTCGAAGACACAGAGAGCAAGGATACATACAGTACACAATGGAATTTATTTCTTTGAAAAAATAAAGGAAGCATGCATGATGAACAAATGCAAAATGGAATAAAACATTAAAGTACAATAAAGCTTTCATTAAGAAGAGTGGAAAAAATATTTTCAAAAATCATATTTTGCTGCTGTCAATTATTTCCATAAAGTGTTAAATGAGCTACACATTCACTTATTTCAAATTAATTTTCAGGTAGTATACCCAGCAACCAAACATGTCTCATTTCATCCGGTTCACATATGGCAGCGGTCACACCTTTAATAATCTTGTGTTAATTCTCCCACAGGTTTTCAGCACCTAGCTAGCATGCTGTGGAGGGGGAGGGGTAAGACTGGGTATATGTTTTCTGAAATAGTTTAGAAAGAAGAAAAATGCAAAACACTAAAAAACATGTTCATTTACAGGATAACCCGTGGAAGAAAGCGGTATGATAAAAAAAAAACATAGGCTTTTCCCAAGAATTGAACCATCAGTGGATTAAAACTCCTCTGTTTAAAATCTTTAGCTCTCTCAGACTGTGATTACAAAGCGAATTCACAATTTGTATTTTGGAGTGGGGGGGAAGGGTTGAGTTTCATCGTGATACTCATATACTGGCCTGGGGCGCCCTCTAGCAGGCAGAGTTGGAACCACAAGGAAGAACTAAAGCTTCAGGGGATGAGAAAAGGTGCTCACTGTCTACACCCCTCACGCACACCTCATATGTAGCATGTATGTAACTTCAAAACTAAACAGGATTTTCCATGGTGCACAAGAATTCCTTTGTAGGTCGGGTAAAGATTATGCAAGAAAAGGGTTCAGTCTGCAGCATTTGTCATCATTACTACCATACAAAAGATACACGCAATATACACACATGTATGCAAATACATGCACAGGCTTATACGCAAACAGATATGATTAATAAAAATATATCCTATGCATCATTATTCAGTAAGATTTAAAAATATTACGTGAGATTTAAACATACTTAGATAGAACATACAAAAAGTGTGGTTAATAATGAGTTAAGAAATAATATGGCTGATGTATAAAAATACAGTATAATTACTATGCACTGCTGCAGAGCAAGGAGTTGAGTCTGGACTTGCCTGAAGTCGCCATCATGACACCTTTCTCAATGCATTTAGCGCACTTCACAACATTCCTCTGCGAGTGAGCAATGGCCATGAGCACTAAGCACCGTGTCAATACTTATAACTGTTAACGTCTGACGTAGTTTGTCATCAAAGGCTCCAAGTACCATTAGTGTACCCTGTCAATTAACCACCCGCTCACCCAGAACTCCACTTGCACAAACACACAGAGCAGTCTGGCACCCAGATGGGCAGTCCTGCCCTCACAAACCCATTTACATTAAAATCACTATAAAAATCTTTGGTTAAAAAACACAGAAAGATGGATCGTTGTTCCTGTTTCTTAGGTCTTTGCTTTAAGAAATTCATTACCATAGGTCGGATTTGGGCTTCTTTGTTCCTGAGCAACATTAGGCGAAAATATTGACCTAAAACATTAACGAAGAGATAGAAAAGGTCAACACCCAGAGGTGCACGCTGAGATGAGCCCCAGCCGCTGGTGTGAGATCTGGGTATGGCGGAAGCACCGTCGTCACACTCTCTTTCAGTTCAGGATCGATCCTGAGCCGCTCTGCTGTACCCCAACAAACCCCACCGCTCCGCAGACAGCGCGGGGACAGCATGGGCAGCAGCCGCCAGGCCACGCTGAGAGAGAGGGAACCCGGCCTCGACCAACGCCCATCTCGCAGCAGAGGGTGCGCCCCCTTCTGTCCCCCCAGGGCGCTGACCAGCTGGGGGAAAGCGCTGGCTCCCCTCCGCAAGCGGTCTTGAAGGGAAAGGCACGCCTTCACGGGTGCGCGAGTGAACCTGGACTCCCCGTGGCCAGGAAGGCACCGAGGATGCTCAGAGACCTGGGCGCCACAAACCCTGCAGCGCGGTCCTGAGCCACACTCTCCAACGCCGGCCTCGCCGCTCGCTCACCGGTCCGAACGCCGCTCCCCTGTTCCCGACCCACGCCAACGAGCCGGTGATACTGAGCTGCTGCATTGCTTTCCAGGGGAAGTGGGCTCCCCCGGAGGGGCGGTACTATGCCTTGCAGCGAACGGCTGCAGACTCGGGTTCGAGAGGCTCCTCCTTTGCGAAGGACGTGGGTGGTTTCTTAAGCCTTTTTATAGAAAAGCGAAAACAAAATCGAAACCCCCCTCCCCCCCCCCCCAAAAAAAATTGAAAAACACAAAACGGAAAGAACACACTGTGCCCAGTATTCTAGTGTACCCGTTATCTGAAGGCAGCAGTGGGGAAAAGGTGCATCCGCGTTTCCAGCAGAAGCCCCGTCCTGCCGGCTACACCATGAACTGTGTGTATCCCTCTGCCCCGGTCACGATGACGTCCATCCAGATCCGCATGGTCTCTGGAGAGGGCGCCACCATGTAGTACACCCGGTCGTGGGTCTTCACGCTGAACGTCAGGGAAGGATTTGGGCTCTAGGGGAGGAGCAGGACTAGGTCAGACCACTAGGGGGCAGCAGAGTAACAGTCAAGACACTTGCAAGGTTTTAGTGCATCGCTTGCCTTCCGCAGCTTCTACCAATTTCTTGGGACAGGAGAGGATAATCAATTCTTCAAACATATCCTAGCACTCTCAATGAGATGGAGGTGGCAGCTGTACCACAAATGACCTCCAAATGGCAAATTCACAGATTCAGCAAAATTATGATTTCATAAAGCAGCACACCACAAAAAAAGCTCATGCTTCTGATTAAATTGTTCAAAAGCCTTTACAGTCTTGAAGAAAAAGATTAACTTGAAAATTCCGGGATTTCCCAATCCCAATGTGACAGCGGGACCAGAACAAGCCAGAACTGAAATCATCCCAGCTCACCCCGAAATCTGATTTCACACTTGCCAGCATGCAAACTACCAAACAGCTCCCGTTGGACAGCACGATGAAGTAGAGGTGATCAGGCCCTACCTTGTGCGCATTCTTCAGATGATCGTAATACACTTCTTCAATGGCCTGGAAATATATCACTCCTTTCAACTTCGCTTCGTGCTTATCTGTAGAAAAACACAAGAGAAGTGTTTTTTTTAAAAAGTGTCACGTCCACAATACACTAGTGCCCTGTCCATCTGGGAGGGATGAGAAGGCTGGAGCCGTGGATCCCTTCAAGAAATGGCTGAATTCGATTCTTGGATCGAACGGTTCAGATGCGCCAAACGGCTCTGCTTGTTCAATAATAATAATTAATAATTGCTGACACTTATATAGCGCTTTTCTGGACACTCCACTCAAAGCGCTTTACAAGTAATGGGGACTCCCCTCCACCACCACCAGTGTGCAGCCCCACCTGGATGATGCTCCAGTCCTCTCCCCACACACCAGCTCCCAGTGGGGAGGAGAGCAGAGTGATGAAGCCAGTTCAATTGTCACCGTTCTTACATTTCAAGACTCCCACACTGGTGGAATACTGCACCGCCGTGAGCCTGGCACATGACAACAGCCATCACGGCCCCCGCGAGGGCGGAGGACAAGGTGACGCTGAGCCTGCCAACCTGCGAAGTAGGAGAGCGTCCTCCTGTTCCTGTCGAAGACGAACCAGCGTTTCTTCCAGGTTTTGATTTTGCCCCCCATCTTGACCAGGAAGCCGCGGCAGGTCTTCTCCGTGAGCGAGACGTGGTAGCAGGTCTCCGTGTTGTGCCCGGCCGACTCGATGTGGCTCCGCAGGTCGAAGTCGTCCTTCCGCACGGGGAGGTAGCGGGTCAGGGGCCGGGACTGCAGGGGAGGAAACGGATACAGAGGCGAGGTGAAAAGCAGGAGCCTGGCTAGGCACTGGGAGCCAGTGGGACAGTGAAAAGCAGGAGCCTGGCTAGGCACTGGGAGCCAGTGGTGCAGTGAAAACCAGGAGCCTGGCTAGGCACTGGGAGCCAGTGGGACAGTGAAAAGCAGGAGCCTGGCTAGGCACTGGGAGCCAGTGGGACAGTGAAAAGCAGGAGCCTGGATATGCAATAGCAAAGAGGCAGGATGTGCCCATAGCAGCACCCAAACCATTTGCCCTTCCCTGCAAGTGCCAGCTTTCACTTTTATAGATAAAATGCATGAAGATATGTTTTCTCAATTCTTTACCAAGCACTCTGTTTGATCTAGGATGTCAAGTCTGGCAGGAAGTGGAGACAAACAATAACTGAGATCCAGCAAGACCACTTGCAGCCCGACCACAACAGGGCTGTTAGCAAAAGCGTAGATGCACTGCAGCGCAGCCCCCCCTCAAGACGGGCATCCCTGGGAGGTGCCCACCTGTGCTCTCTGCTTCTCCCGCAGCTTGACCTCTCTCTCGATGAGCTTCTGCCGCCGGCTGGTCTCCTCCTGCAGCCGCTTCTCCAGCTCCTCGCGGCGGCGGCGTTCCTCCTCCAGCGCCTGCCTCCGCGCCTCCATCTCCCGCTCCTGGGGGACACCACAGCATACCACCTTTAACCTCGCCGAGCAGGGCCGGGGGCTGCCCCAGGCCTCCGGGACAAAGGCACGGGCTAGCGCAAGAAATGTGTCTCTCTCCCGAGGTATCACACCTGGATCAGACTCATACTGAACAGTCAGAGTCGCTCGAGTGTCACACTGAACGATCTACTCCTTGATAGGACAGTGGACTGGGAAGCAGGCGATGAGATGATTCAACCTGCTGAATGTCTTTCCAAGTGAAAATCAAGAAAGGAAAATGGAAAGTAACTAATATGTCCTTGGGATCAAGTGAACAACACCTTTTTTTGTGTCATCGGGGTGTCGGAGGCTGGACTAAGTCACCTCAGGTGGACTTGCCTGCAGTGGACAAGTCCCTTTTAGTGAGGTTATGTGAAGACCATCCTGCTGGATGTCAGCGAGTGTGGCGTATCACAGGGTGTGAAACAATTTCCTGGGTGTTAAACACAACACACCATCGAAAGGTCTGGGGCAGGAGTGTACACTGCACTACTACCTGTACTGCTTGATGGTGGCCTGATTGCAGAGCATGACTATTCACGGCTTAAATGCTTGCAGGGGAAATTCAAAAAGAAACCCACACGTAGAACCATGGCCCACAAACTATTTTCTGTGCCATGTTGGTTAATGAATGACTATTAAGGACTGTAACAGTCCAGATTTCAGTTCTAGGCATTTAACGACACAGGCTAACACTGTCCACCAGTACACCAGTCTGCAAACAGGGAACCGCCTCTGAAGCACCATCACAAAACACCCTACAGGGTAAGTGGTCTCTGTTGCAGTCTCCCCTGGGATGGTATACAAGCATAATGAATTCAATCTGTGATGGTAATCATTCCTGCCTCTGGCTAAACCCTTCTAATTTTCATTCTACCTGAGCTCTTACCAAGCTGCATCAATTACCGGCTCATTTGGTCTGTATTACCAGTTTCCTGTTGAAACCACCTCTTTCCAGGTCTGTAAAAACAGAGGAATTCAAGCTGCCTTTAAGACTTGCGGTGGTGGTGGGCTGGCTCCTGAACCAGGAACCGCCGTCAGTCAGGGAAAGGGAAGAAATGCACCAGGTTGCAACAGCAGTATCCCCCCTGCTGGGGGCGAACGAACTCCAAGATGGGGCTCCTCTTACCCGGTTCTCCAGGAGCCGGTGCTTCTCTGCCTGGGCCTCTCTCAGCAGCCGCTCCATCTCCTCAATCTTCGCCACATTGGAGGTGCTGGCACTGCTGGGTCAGAGAGAGGGGCACAGCCAGGGTTACGGGGAGAATCGCCAGTGGATCCCCGCGTTATCATCAGGTCGGTACTCTTTTTGCAGCACCTATCATGGGAAATCTGTCACGCTTCCCAGTAAATCACATGTCCCACATTCTTGTCAGAACCCTGATACAGAGTTTAGCATCCCTCCATAACATTGTTCTTTCATGTCATTCTGTACAGCTAGCTCTCGACTGACTGGCTACAGGCAGCAGCAAACCAATGAACTGCGCCAGATGATGTCATTTGTGGAGGCCTACGTTTATTTCATGAAAACGGAGCCATCTGGAACAACCAGTGCATCTGCCTGTAGGCAAGAACTATGGCAGTAAATGGAAACAGTGTTTGACACTGGGTTCATATAGCAGGGTAATGTTTTTTTTTTCTTTACATATTAACTTTGTTGTCCTGGTTTTTCTGCAGTTCAGAAGTAACAAACCTTGTTAGAGCAGATTTCATTTGATCACACTGCACTTATTAGGGACAGCCAAATAAAATCAATTGATGTCGCGCAGCTCCGACAGAGCACAGGGCTCACACAAGGAATCAATAACGCCCGCATAACGCTCTTGGAAGAGATTAGCTGGTGTGAGATTCCAGGCCACAGCTGCCCGATGGAGAGAATCACCTGGTTCTGATTTAACATCAAAAGGAAAACCTGGAGAAAAAGACTGCCTGACCCCCTGAAAACACCCCACAGACCCCCTCCCCCCACCACACCACCAAATGAAAATTCCATTCCAGTGCAGCTCCCCCAATATCATATACAGATAACACAAAAACTCATACAGAACACTCTCTTGAGATAAGGAATGGCAGTTATGAACTTGGAACGTGAGCCCCACATTCAGCTATAAACAAACATCAAAGGCTTCTCCAGAATTGTGCATCTACTCAAACTAATTTTCTCCAGGCTGAGTTATTAATAAATCTGCTACAGACTCCCATCTGTTTCACTTTTGTTGGATTGACACAGCTATACCGTCCAGCTGCATAACTTAAACCAGGAATAAATCAGGAGGAAAAAAAGAGAATAATTTCTCAGAAACCCAACTTAACAGGAAAAATGTTTTGAGCTCTGTCCTTATTTTCACTGCATACACTCCCTGGGCAGACTTTTCTATCGCTCTTACATTTTTGCTTCTGAAACAGCTGCTGTGGAGAAGAGGAGAGCTGGATGAGTGAGATCAGCTGTGGCAAGACACAAAGCCGGTACTGGTCATCACAAGAGGACAGAGATCCTGAAGGCTGGACTGCAGCCTTGCACAGCTCTGGCACAGAGCGAGGGAGGGAGGGGTTAACTCCAGCACTGCCTCAGCCATCTGCCCAGCTGTGATCCAGAGGTGCCCAGTCTAATGGCTGGCGTTGCCACAGACTCCCCCGGTGCCATCTGCCTAACACTGTACCCAACAATCACAGAGCATCCAGGCATGTGACGAGAGAAGAAGGACAGCCACCGCTTCAAATCGTCAGAATGAAGGAAAGATAACGAAGTTGTGCAACAGACAATTTGCCCGTCTCTGCAGCCTGCTTGCACTTCTACAGATAAAGAAACAATCCAATATGCTGCTTTCCCTCACCCCTTATACCCCAGCTTGGTTTCTCATGCGCCATGGGCAGTTTGCAATAGCTACCCAGAAGCACAGAGTGGACCTGGGCCCACTGGCCAGTCCTGCCCTGAGTGACGGCTGTTCATTGGGGCTCCAGGCGAATCGGTCAGCCAGAGAGCGACAAGCAGAGCGGTCTCTGGCTGGACACTGCCTGCCCGCGATTGGAAATCAGCGAGGACCCGCAGTGGTAAAAAACAAAATTCTTCAGCAGTGAAATCTTGATTCTGGTAATGCTGAAAAAAAGCCCTTTTCTCCAAGTCTCGGCGGCTTTGCTGTAACCTGACTCTGCTTGCCCTGTGGACAGTAACTCTATATTTAACTTCCCGAGACACTGCTCCTTCCCTCTGACACTGGGGCTGAGATGCGGAGATCTGATCTCCCGTCTGTTCATAGAGAGGAACTGTCCTGTAAATCCTAGACTTTACTTTTTACCCTTTATTAGAACAATAGCAAGCAAAAGAAACCCTAATTGCACTACTTTATCCCAGTAAAGACCATCATACTGAAAAACTAAAGAAACACGAAGCCTCAATCCAGAGGCAACGGCCAGCCCATTGAACAACCCCCTTATCCTGCAGGGGACAATTAATCTCTAAAGTCCATTAATGAGTTATTTTTATTTCACTTGCACCCAAATACATCCCCTGAACAAGGCTGGAATTAAGCAGAACCACATGGGGTTTTTAGATGCCAGCTAAATTATTCTTTAACATCTCAGCAGAGCATGGATGTGTTGTCTGCAGTCCACAAAGCACAGGTACAAAACTTTGCTGCTTCGCCTGGTCTTTCACCAACAGCTGAAGACCCCTGAGAAGAGTTTATCTGGCGCAGTTAGGGTAATAATGTGTTCAACTGGTAAGGACCTCAGGCAGAACACAGACCTAAAGGCGAACACTAACACTTGGGTCCCCTAGGGACCAAAGCAGAGCACCTCTGCAGGAAGGAGGTTTATTTAAATCCCACAGATGGCAGTGTGTGCCGCAGGCTCTGATAGAGAAGCAAGGACATTTCTGCAACACAATGTCCAATTAGTAAGCAGGGGACCAGCTAATGCAAAAACAAACCATGCAACATGCGTTTCCCCCTCTTTTCTGGAATGCATCATGGGGAACTGATGCTTGACATCCTTAAGGAATCCCAGACCCGGTCTCAGGGCACACTGGAGAATGATTGGCACTTACCTGGAGATGTTGTCTGGGGAGCAGGCTGATATGCTGGTTTCCATACTGTCTGAACTATCAAGGCTCATTGTGTCGAAAGCATGCTCCTTATATCCGTTGTCAGCATAATGGAAAGAATCCAGATAAACATTAGATTCAGATGCTGTTCTGCTGCACAGCTCAGACAGTCTCTGTCTCTGCTCCTCGCTCATGTGGTCATGATTATGCCCTTATGGGGAAAAAAAAAGAAAAGCAACAGTCATATTTTGCCATTTTTTTAGTTACTCATGTACAAAACACGCAGTCCTCAGATGAAAGATGAAGCCACATGTGTTGTGTAGGGAAAAGCCACCTGCCTTTAAAGAGCTGTAGTTCAGATGCCTGCACCCCATGTGTGCACTGAGCCTGCTGAAAAAGATCTCATAAAGTAAAGAGTACTGAGATGCACACTATCCCTCTCCAGTTCGGAGCATGCTGTTCACGACTCCAAAATTAAAGGCATACCAACTGCATCTCCCCCCGTCTGTGCCTGCCAATGGCATGTCCAGAAGTGAGACAGAGGAACAGGGCAGATTAAGATCATAGCAGGCAATCAAAGTAACCACCCAACAGCTCAACACTCCCAGGGACGAGGCTTAATTACAGTATAGTTTCTCATGGTTAACAACTGACTGCTCTAGCGTCTTCTCAATGCTTGCAATGGAAGTAAAGAATCTGCATGTTAGTAGGAAAATATACCAACAGCTCTGTGTAATCCCTCTGTTAATTACCCAACAGGTGTGCCGCTCACTGCACCGCTGACCTGTTGAACTGGACCCCCACCTCCCCAGTTTAAGACAAGAACAGCCTCCCCTACTGCAAACATACTGTACATGCAAACTCGATACTATCCAACGTACAATCCAAGGTCCAGATCCATACTTTCATTTGCATTTTCCCGTATTTTCTTTTTGCTCATTACAGTAATTCTGGGGGCAGCGCAGTGTTGGGTCTCCTGACTCATCACCGGTGGGTTGTGGGTTTGAGCCCCTGTTCCCAAGTGAGGAACTTTACCCGAGTAGCTCCAGCCCATCCCGCTGTATATAGAAACCAGGAGGAGCACTGACTCCAGACGATACGTTAATCACATACAGTAAGTCCACCGCAGCTGAGTGGGAGCACTGGGTGAGCCGTGTATATCAGGGGCTCTGGGAGGAATCAGAAGGCAGCAGGATTCCACTTTGCAGCCCACACTGCAGTATTAAAGGACAACAGCAGCTGCCACGCCGTGCAGCAGAGCCCACCCCACTCGCATGAAGAGCAGCAGCAGAGCTGCTGCAGGTGGTCAGGAAATGATAAGCAAATAGCAGCTCAAAAGCCTCTGTATAAAGCTTCCTACACTCTCCCAGAGATGCAGAATGCAGAAATATAAATAGCCCAACTAAAAGCCTTTTCAGAAAAATACATCACAGGACACAAGCCACACGCGTTAATATCCTTATCGCTGCGCAAACTGACTGGCCTTACATCCAACCAGCATCCTGCACGAAGCTCTCCAGCTACTTTAAGAGATCAACTGAAATTACAGAGGCTTGATGTCTGCAACTACAACCGACAACCCACCAATGTCTGGGTTGAGGATGAAATGAAAAAAAAGTACACAACACCTGGAGACACGCCTCAAGCCAGAGACGCTCAGCTGGCAGCACAAATTACTCAACACATCCAAGTCCAGTAACTCAAGACGAGTTTGGGCCTTAGAACAGTTTAGGTACAGCCGACCTTCTCTGAGGTTCTGTTAATGTGATTGAAGACGTCCTCTGACCATTGACGTGGCATGGCTGCAGGTGTCTGAAGCTGAGAGAGGCATAGCTCGGATTACTGGTTCTGATACGATCTCGCGGTGTTCACTGGCCATGCAGAAGACAGCAGCGCCACCGTAAAGCACAGAGAGAGCAAACAGAGACTGGCTCAGAATTACCTTTTTTAGGAGACCCCTCGGAATGTGAAGTCGTTCCTAAAAGGTATTTTGCAAAATGAATCAAAGCAGGAGTTAAGGAAACCAAGAAATACTGTAGACACTTTGGTTTTAATATCCGCGTGCATATTTAATCCATTTCTAGCAGCATGACACAAGACCTTAGCTCCAACGCATCTCATGCTTGACTGTGTGGTCAGTGGTCCCCTCACAGCCATCAGGCACAGAAGCCATGCAGGACAGACCAGCATGGTCAGGGAATGAGCATGCAGTCTCACACCCCTGCAGTGGGATCTCCAAAACACTGCGGTATCACTGCTGCTCCCTACTGTATCATGCCGATTATTGAAAGTAAAGCACAAACTTCAGGTTACTGACTACTTCAAAAAATGGCCATGCTCCCATCATTAGTGAATTCTGATAAAGAATCTCCTCCTAACCTCTGGAACTAAATTCTGACTTTGTATCTCTGTAGGTATAAATGGATAGCGCAACCCTTCTATGAAATGATAAGTGTTACACGTGACTATGGTCATCTACTCCAAAAAACAATCCACACCAGAGATGTAGCTCATTCACGGGGCACATGCTTGAACAAGGGAGTGAAAACCGCTTTTCAACGCCCAGCTGCCCTCAGCCATAAACAGGCAGCAGCTCCTTTTAGGTTCACAAATGAAAGATCCACACAGCACGGCCTACCTTTCTTAGTCCTCCCTACAGCAAGGCAAAGAGAAAGGAGAGAGGAGTCAGGAGTAATCGCGCAACACTGAGAAAGGACGTGAACAGACCACAGCACGAACCGAGTGCCCCAGCATGAGAGCCCTGGTCTCACCTCTGTACAGGAACTCAAGCCAGATGTGTATAATGAGGCACCCTACAGCCTGTAAGAAGCTGAAGCCTTTGACAGCAATATCTTGAAAATGCACACAAACCAGACCAAAATAGGAACATCTGATCAAAGCCTTATTCCCTTTTTTTCTGCTTTATCTGGAATTCGTGCGTCAGGGACACATTCCAGATGGCGTTGTACTTTACAACTGGGCTGGGCTTCACCAGTGCAAGTGTGTCCGAATATTGAATGAAAAACAACCCGACTCCCACGGGTCCGCTCCCGCACACCGGGTGGAAAGCGGAATCTCCCAGAATGCCCTTGTGGGCACTGCCTCTCACCTTTGTGCTGTCGGCGGGAGTCCAGGTCTTTGGAGGACACGGTCAGGTTGCGGGGCAGGACACTCCCCCAGCTGGAGCTCTGCACCAGGGGCAGGTGAGACTGCGGACAGGACAAGGCACCGTGCGGTCAGAGACGCAGTCCGCCGCAAGGGCAACAGCCAGCCGGCCACCACTTCTGCTATCTCCCTGCCACCCTTCGCTCCTCGAGATCGGAGCTGCAGCCTTTTATTCTAACAAGCTTGTGTCATTTATACAGGAGCACCAAAACAGGCACCAAAGACAAGAATCTCTCTCATCTCACTTTACATCTTCAAATACAAAAATATGAATTCTTGATAACATCAGCATTGAAAGAATTTACTGCTTTTCTATGGATGGGGTGCCCTTTGCATTGAGGAAAGAAAAACATGGGAATCGCAGTTGTTTTGGCTTTTCTTTTTAAAATTCTCTGTTGGACAATATTCAAATTATGTTGTTAAAACAATGTTTCTGGCCCCTTACAGAGAAGGCACAGTCACAGTGGTTTTCTTATTTTATCACGGACCTGACTGGACCCCAGTGAACAGCACATTGCTTCATACTCAAAACATAACATTTGAAAGACGTCTGTGGTGAGATCCGAGTATTCGTATAGCGTGTAGAAACTACAACCTCCAACGGAAAGCTCTACTGTGTTCACAAAGATAAGGAAAACCACAACCGATAGAGAAAGGTTCCAATACATGTTGACCGTAGACTTACGATACAAAAACCTCAACCCGCTGTTCCTTGGGACGATGCCAAGCAAATCAGCTCAGCAGCATGGCCGGGCAGTGTACACCAGCAAGCAGCTCAGAGTCTTGCGGATCAAATGCTCAATGATCAAACTAACACAGCGAGCTGCAAGATGCTCAGCGTCTCAGAAGGTGCCTCCGCCACGCCCGTGGTTACCCACCGCACCCACCTTGGGATTGGCGCTGCGCCCCAGGGTGGAACTGCTGAAGTGGGCCGACGTTGCCAGGGAGCTCTTCTTCCTGGGCAGCGTGTCGCTCTGGTGCGTGCCCTCCTTGCTGGACTTCTTCCTCTCTTCCAGCACCCGGAAATGCTGGGAAAAAGCGCAGGGAAGCAAAGTCACGGCCTTTCTACTGCGTACGTGCAAAGATGCACTTCTCACACCTGGGGAGACACACTGGGTGTAAAACAGTCACGGGAATTGGTACCCACACTGCCTATCTGCACATGAAAGCTTTCCCCTCTTGAATAAACCCTGTAAAATGGACTACTACGCACAGCACAACATAGTACAACAGGAATGAAGCCTTTGATCAACTTGTTACCGTGACCTGTATGTCATGCATGGCCGTGACATACCTTTCTGACAAAAAGCGAGCATCTGTATTGGCTCTGGTACAATCTGGTTACATCCTGTGCCCTTTTATTTGGCCTGGAAAGCAAGCAGCCTATAATGGAACACTAAGGCCAGGGGCCAACACTACACAACAGTCCTGCAGGTAATGGAAGGACCTCTGGATCATCATCATCATCATCCACTGAACTGGAGCACGCTGACTGGGTGGGAACTGCTCTTTACCTGCCTGTGCCGGCGGTGCTTTTTGGCTGGAAGTGGTGGAGGAGGAGGAGTTTCAGGTAAAGGTGAAGGGTCAACATAGGTGACCATGACCTCAGGCCAGTGCACTGAAGGGGGCTTGGGGACCGGACGAAGAGAGTGAGGGCGAGAGGAGTCGGGTTGAGGAGAGGGGGAAGGAGGAGGGGCACCTCCAGAGTTCACAGGCGAAGAGTGAGATGGCTTTAGCGAGAGAGAGGGGAGAGAGGAGAAATTGGCAGAGAAAAAAAGCAAGCAGAAGTGAGTGTGTGTAGATTCAAGAGATCAATTCCGTACACGCTGCAAAACTCTGCCTGACAAATCGTTTCTGGAATACGGTGTACAGCTCACAATTTGAGAAGTAACAGCTGACATTCTTAGGAAATCCACCAGCCTCCTACTCACTGTGACTGAATTCACCTCCTGTCTGCAGGAAACTTACAAGTGGGGCTGGACACTTCTCCACGGATTTTACTAACACATCCCAAGACAAAATACAATACATCACTTTTGACGGTCCTCTGCTTCTGTTGCATACAGTAAATCACATATCCTACACTGAAAGCTAAAAGCACTCCGTCTGGGCTGATGACAATGAGACACTCAATGGGCTGAAACACAATCTCCTTGGGTGCAGCACCAGCTGTACAGACCTGGGGAGTGCAGTCTTCCCTACATTGTCAGGGAGCAGCTCTAGAGGTGTTGATGAACCTCACTCCCTCATTAAAAATAAACAGCTATTTCTTTAATAAAATGCACCTGACGTGCTCTTTCAACGAAACATCATTTTGCCTGATTTGTTCAGTTGTAGTAGGTTCCTGGCCCAGTCTGGCAGGCGGTCTGGGTTGGGGAGTGAACCCCCAGGGTCTGGGAGGTTGAAGATGCGGAATGTGATAGAGCTGTAAGCTGCAGTTCACACCCCGTGAGATCACCAGCTCAGTCACAGAGACTGTGCTTGCCATGGCTCCCTGTTCCAGAAGACTACGAGATCTACATTAAGTAACGCACAACGAAAACACTAGAATCGTTTTAGCATGTAGAAAGCTGGTGCAGAAGTCTTCGATACAAGATGTCCTATAAGACATGGATGAGCTGCTCAAAAAGGAAACCACCTGTGAGCTGCCCAGCCTGGATGACTGTTACTCCACCATTTCAGAGCTGCAGCGAAGCAGATCTGACTGTTCAAACACAAGCACACACACACACTAACTACAGTGCCCAGGCCCTTCCACAACCACACACACCTCTTCCTCTGGGGCCTGCGGGGACTGCGACGGGGCAGGACCCTCTGGACTGGGCTGAGAAGGGGAGGGGGGCCCGGACTGCCCATAGAGCTCATTGATCTCACTGACTGTCACATAGCCCTGGAGGGAGGAAGCAGGCAGGGGTGTCAGAGAACAAGCACAGGCCGCACAGGGCGATGACAGACAGGCAAAAAAAAAAAAAAGAGAACAAGACATTAATAAACTGGCATTCCAGGAAAGTTAGCATGGCGAGTCTGCCGCACAACCATATAGGGAAGGAATTAAGACGCCCTTGCACAGTAGTCTTGCGATTGCAATCAGGATCAGGGTTTATCAGATGCAGGATCTTCTGACAAATTTTGTGGCTGATGCAGGAAAGCAGTCATTTAGGATTGCTTAATAGTAAATCTACCCATCTGTCTGCAGCAAGTTATGCAAAATTAAAACAACAAGCCTCAGATGCCAAAGCTGAACTGGCTCGTACAGGACTCTGCCTTGCCTCCCTGCCGTAAAGGAGGGCTCTGATGAGGACAGGAAGAAGGGAGGAGCCAGAAGGTCTTCCAGCAGGAACAAGCTTCCTTTAATTCTTCTGGAATTCCGCTTACTGGCTGTTTCATGTCACCGATAATCGGGACCGATAACCAAGTCCCGAAGCAAAAAAGGCAAAACAAAACAATGTACAGAAAACCAAGAGAAGGGAGATAGGAGAAAGAAGAAACATAGACTACTCGCAGCTGAAGTATAAAGGGCACTAGCAGAGGACTCAGGGAGGGCGTCTGTGGGCTGGTCACACGGTAGGGTCAGTCAAGGTGTTAGGTGGTCAGCGTTTCACTTAGTCCGTCTGTGAGACACTGGCCAGTCTCAGCAGCCTTCCGGATTATCACACAATCTGGAAGGGCAGCTCAGCCTGGCCGTGTGTCTGGGGCACACCCCATGCAGACAGCACAGTACCTCCGCTCTCTTAAGGGGAAACGAAGACAGGAAGGAGGAAAGAGCCAGCAGGTCAGCCTGTAGCAGAGGCAGGGGTGTGTGGGGAGGGCCGCTGCCGGAAAGCCTGCACACATCAGCAAGCAGCATGGAGCACTCCTGGGACGGACAGAGAAAACCCAGGCTGTGAGGACGCCCTCCGGAGCACCAGCACAACGGCATCTTCACGTCTCAGAATTGAAAGCATGGAGATCACTCTACTGCTAGTGTTGCACACAAAGGACACGCACGCTGGTCAGATGCAGAGCTGTACGTATGAAAGCACTGATGGGGACCACCTACAACAGCACCACCTGGTTACTCTAAGACAAGGAGAGGCAAGCACACAACACAGGACACTTCTTCTCAGCGCAGGAGGTTGGGACAGACAGCTTGTTAATTGTTTCATAATTAATGTAATGTACTGGAACCCTGGGCTTGGTATTTGATATGTAATGCTGCACAGAAAAACGCAGTTTAATTGAAGAGCACAATGCAGGAAATTAGGAAGTGAATTGGCAAAAATAGTATCACTCTCAGTACCATGTCAATAGATGCCTTGCAAGTAAAAATGTGCTTTTCACAGGTGCACGTAATACTATCGTAGCCTCTTTTTAGACATTTAACACTTAGTAGCTTGGTAGCAGTGAAAGCTGCTTAACACAATCATTCACTGTACCTCTTTCATACTGTCAGGGCTGACTGGGAACCCCCTGCCTCCGGTCAGCTCCACATACTTCTTCTCCAAATTTGCAAGATTTTCTTTTTCCTGTAGGACAGAAGATAGAAACGGAAACCGTCTGCTTTAGCTCGGGGAACTCCGGGTGTTCTGCCTTCATCTGCAAGCTCCAAATTTGAGTTTATGGGGAACAACTGTGGCGGGGAAGGTCACACATGACTGTCGGAGACCCCCCCCCCCCCCCATCCTCTCCCTAAAGCAGGGCAGCAGGTGGAAAACACTCTCTTCATGAGCAAAATCTAAACAAAGGCTAATATGAGCATCGGGTTTCCTCGTCCCTCCTTCTGGGCTTAATTGAATAAGTGTCTTGAGAGCACACATTCCATATTTCACACGGCTGGGCACTGTGGCACAGGATTCCTGCACAGTGCCCTTGGTGGGCAACACAACAACAGTATTCCAGAGAAAACTGAGACTGAAGATATTGTAAAAAATGAAGACTACCACTGTCACAGCTCTTCCCAATATCAGGATTTCCCACCCCTAGCCTCAGGTCTCCTGTTTTTCTTTCTTATTATGCTCTAAATTACCTAATTTAGCCCCTCTTTTGAATTCTAGCTTTTGAGGTATTAAGGTAATGCTTGACAGAGTTGACAACATGCTGCCTACCCTCTGTAGCATCATCAGTAGGTTGTTCTTCTCCTTCAGGAAACTGTCCTTCTCCCACTGGGCTTGCTGGGCAACCTGATTGGACTGTTTCTTCAAGGTCAGCAGCCTTTCCTGCCAATGAGGAATGACAGGGGCAGATGAAGGGCCCTGCGGGGCATATCACTCATTCACTCATCAACACACACACACACACTCACACACTCACACACTCACACACGCAACATTAAATGTGTCAGGGTGAGTGTATTCATCAGAGAACCCCTGTAGGTAGCCAACTGGTCTTTTTCGCTCGCCTTGGCGACTCTGTTGTTCGTTTTTCCCTCTAGACAAGCCGGCACCGGCGCTGTACCTTCCTGGTGACAGTGCTGCGCTGGTAGTCGGCGATCTCGCGCAGCAGCTGCTGGGTCAGCGTCTCCTTCTCCTCGTCCTGCCGGCTCTCCCGCTCCAGCTGCTGGAACTCCAGGTCCTCGAAGCGCTTGGCCTCCACCTCCAGCAGGTCGGCGTCCTGCAGCACAGCCCGAGAGCAGCCGCAGTGAGAGCCGGCCGGACGCACAGCTGGACCTGCGTCCAAGCTCAGGCACGCAGCAGGGCCAATGGTGCGGTCAGGCGCTTCACTATTCCCTTATTTTACTGAACCTAAATAACACTGTAAAATTATCACGCAATTTCTTCTTGTCAGTTCCTTTTTGTTTTAAGAAGCTGGAATGTTCTTGGGAGGATTATGCATACATAACGAAGATCCATCCATCCATTGTCTAACCACTTTATCCAGTACAGGGTCACAAAGGGGAGCCGGAACCTATCCCTGCTGGCAAGCAACGGGCACAAGTTGGGGTACACCCAGTCCATCGCAGGGCACACACCCACACAGACACAGGCACCCACACAATCACACCAGGGCCAATTTTTACCAAACCATATTAATACCCCAGCATGTCTTAGGACTAAGGGAGGAAACCAGAGCTACATAGAGATGGCGGTAAACTGAAATTTCGGACATGAAATTTGCTTAATGCATGGCCAATAACAGTGGAGAAACAAACAGCTGTGCGAAGGCTGCCGCAGACACGCTAGCTGCGCACTGGAATAAAATCATAAATTTTTTTACCAAGGCAATGACTGTAAAATATGTTGCAAAATGGAGGCAGGCTGCATTATTAATTCAGGCTTGGTACAGTGCAGAATGGAGAAAAGCAGCTGATTTGAAGCAGAAGGGACAATTTACAAAGGAGATCAGAAAAACCCTCTTACAATTCACCTTATCAAACCCTTTCTCGTCTCAAGAGTTTCCAAATTTTTATCTTCAATCTGGTTATCATTCCATGCGCTCATAATGAAATTCCACAGAAAGGCAAGCACTGCACACGATAAGGCGTTTGCGAAGAAAGACCACATCAGAGCATCAGAGCAGAGGCTTGTGAAGGGTGAAGGCGTCTGGCCGGCTGCTTATCAAACACAAGGAAGCACAGAGAGTCCAGAGGACGCAGACTGGATGCCGTAACCGATCTGCACGGGCACTTCTCTCCAGCAGCCAAGGGTCTGACATTCCTGGGTACCTCCTAGCTGCCTTAAAAAAAAAAAGCAAGGCACCACCCCCTCTCTAACCCTCCTGTGTGAGAGCACCTTTGTTTCTCAGATTCTGTAAGGACACAAATGCAGCCCAGTGGCACTAAAATGCTGCGTTTTCGTTTAAGAACATAGAGAAAGCAAAGGCTGCCACTTTGCCTCGTGCTAATTGTGCCGAAACGGACAAAAAGGAACAGCCCCAGCAAACAGCCAAGCAGTGGAGAAGGACTACGCTATGCCCACTCCTCGGTGCGTCCGCCACATCTGCACAGCCGTAGGCCACGTGATCCGAGGCGCTGACCCTCCTCTCCCTGTGCCCGGACCACTCTCTCGGACTCACACTCTACTGACCCTCTTCAACTGCTGCTGTAACTGCTCCCTCATGGACTCAGGACAGTTATCGAGCTGGGTCTTCTGCTCTGTATAAAGCTCCTGAAGTTTCTCTACTTTTTCCCTTTCAGCATCAAGCTTTGCTTTGTCCTATAAAAGCAGAGTAAAAAAAAAAACAACACAGGAGAAAGAATGTCCATGATTAGTGCAAGCTTCAGTAAGCAGGAGGGAGACAGGAGTTAGATGTATTAGTTCAGTGGTCAATACCTTGGCTTTGCATAAATAAAAGGCACAAAAAATGAACGAAGTCAAAACTGATGGCAGAGGGAGAAGGCACATGAGTTTTAAAGCTTCAGATGAAAATGAATAAAGCAGAGAATAACGCTTTGCGGCACTGGCTGGCATTTCTCCCTCCCGCGCACGCGGACCGCAACACAAGAGCCGTACTCAGCAGGGACCACCCTCATCACCAGGGACCACCGGGGAACCCACTCGCTACCTGCCGTGAAAAGACTCCTCGCACAATTTCGGCACACCTGCAAGAAGTCACAAAATTACACTGCTCGACGAACGTCTAACACACAATAGGGAGTTACAAAGGACTATTCCAATACTCCGTCTGCCACAACGACTCCTACTCTAATAGGAATGCCACCACCCCTGCTTTCACTCAGGAGAGCCCAGTGCTACAAGCTTGCATTTTCCTTTTACAGTTTTGTAATGTTTATTTACACTGCAAAAGTTTTAAACACTATAATCAGAATGAGAAAGTATATTTATATACGAGCATCAAGAATTTACTCAAAGCCTCTAGTATTACCTTCTCAGATTACTACAGCTTTGGCTGTTACTGAGAGCTTTGTCATTTAACAATCTAATTCACAGATGTAACAAAAAGACGAATTCCTTTATCCCCCATTCAATAAAACTGCTCAATAACAGAGTTCACAATAAAGGCATATTGGTTCACGGGCAAGTGTAATTACTGGTTTTGTGCGAAGATGATGGGATATTGTGAAATTACAGGGGCTTAGCGTGCTTGTGGGAAAGTAAACGTACAGGTTCTGGTAAGCTGTGTAGATGACTATGCATGGGGTTTATGTAATGCTATAAACATTACCTTAAAAATAAATGTAAGTACCGTTTGTATGTTTTTTCTAAGTACAGCAGCTTTGATACAAAACAAATTTCTGAGCAATGGAACAAAGAATTATTGTCTTCTATAATCTTCAAGATAAAACTCTGAATGCATACTATTCACGTACGGTTACCACTCAAGTCTATTTGACATTTTCAGGTGCTCCCTGTCATTAACATCCTTTGTTCCACTCTACACAAACAAGAAGAGTATAAAAGGAGACTTTTGTACTTCGAAACATAGTTCTACCACTTTTCACTTCGTTTTAATGGCAATCTTCTACGAGAATCTTGGCCGTTTCTTTTCACAGCCGTTTCTGTCCAAAGAAGAAAAACCACCGAGAGGAACAGACCAATGCCGAATATTGTTACTGTTGCTTCATGACTATGCAGTAGCCAAGAGGTGGTAAAAGTCCATATCTCATCTGACTTCTGAGTTTCCATCAGAGTGGGCACAATCCACTCCAAGAAGAAAAGGTGTATATATAAAAAAAGAAAAACGAATGCAAACTTTTCCTTACATATTACAGCACAGTATTAAACTACATTTTTTCCATGGAAAACTGCACAATGATATCGGGCTATTAAGAGCACCACTGATACCAGCACAATCCTTGTATGCCAGAGGACACAGGTGGAAACTATGTGTAAGTGCATTTAAAAGGAGGAGACACTTCTGTACCCAAAGGGTTCTGGGATTATGGAACAAGCTACCCAGCCATGCTCTTGAACCCGATACCCTGGCTTCTTCCAAGAAAAGGTTGGATGGGATTAATTAGATCCTATCAAACAGGATATATGGGCCAAGTGCCCTCTCATTTGTAACATTATGTTCTTACATATTTCAGCCCCAAAGTCTTTTCAAACCTAAGAGGCCTCCTGCTCTATTCCTCTGCAGAAACTGCTTTTCTAAAGTAAATACCAGTTCCTTCAGCAGGAAACAGAACATTACATTCAAACATCAATCGCCACGTTAAATTCACATTTTTCTTCTTAACACAAAAAGGCCACCAGGTATTGCATAAATCAGAGGTCCCTTTACAAGTCATTCAATACATTTATGTAACATCGGAGGCTGTTTTGTTTCCCGTTTTTTATAAAACGCAGGCTCAGTGGACAAGGCCCAGAGCTATTCTTCAGACTCTTCAGCAGGGGACCCCTGGTCTCGGGCAGCTGTAAGTGTGCTCACAGCTCAGTGCGAGGGACAGCGGCATGGGCACCACAGCTCGGGTTTCGGACAGCTGCCCGCGTTAACAAGAGACTCCGGAAACTGCCCTGCACACAGGTGCCATTTCAGCCCCAGCTTGTTGCTTGTTACTTATATTTACTACCGAGGACCCTGGAAATAGATGTCTGGCATTCTCCTGAACATTAAAACACCTCTTAGGGTTCTTTCCATGCTTGAGGTTGTCCAGCAGACATATAAGGCACTCTTTTGCTGTAAAGCAGGGGTACAGTGGGCTTCTTCATGATCCTGCTTTTCTTTCTATCTGTCCTACACAACTGAGCAACTCAGTTCAAAGTACTAATTCTTTCCCTAGGCTTCAGCGTAAGTTAGATCAGTGCTGGACAACCAGAGCTATGCAAGACCCACCCTGTGAGATCCCACACCACTGAGGTGTTTTGGACACTGCAAGCTGGACAATTGTCAGCTCTTGCACCAAGAAGAGCTCAGCAGTACAAAATCTCCACATGCATTTCAAGGAGAAGACAGCTCAGAGGTCTGTTTAAACAACAGAGGGGCAGAATCAAAAATCTTTAAAACCCCTGAACGAGTACTGACACGCCAGCCCGCGCCTCCTCCCCCCTGCCACTCCTGAGCCCGTTACCTTCAGCTTCTCCGAGACGCTGCTCTTCTCGAGGTCGGCGATCTTGGCGTTCAGCTGGTCCAGCACCTCCTTGTCGTGCTGCAGCTGGGCCGACTCGGACTCCTGCTCGCCCTCCAGCAGGGCTTTCTCCATGTCCATCTGCGGGAGAGGGGGCATCGCAGGCGTGAGGCTGACAACACGGCAGGGCTGGGAGACATGGGAGGAATCAGCCCTCCCCTCACCTCATCCTGAACCTCGCAGGCAGGCTTCCCCGCCTCCAGCTTGGTTTGGGCAGCCAAACACAATTCTGGGAGCTGCTGGTGTGCAGCACGCTCGAGCACAAATTGACACACCGGTCACAAATCTCACTGCTCCGGTGGTAGTCAAGGAGTGTGAGTATGCAATTACATTTCCCCCTAATAAACACGGCTTTTTTGTTCCAGTATTTTTGAGAACTGGAAGTTTATTATTTAAATGGATCAATGAAAAGGCACACCCTCCACACTGTTCCTATATTTTTGTTACCAACAGAAACTTGTAAAAGGGACCCATGTTGAATGTCAACGATACTGCAAAAACACCTGAGCACTTTTATACCTACAGAACAAAAACAAGGCTATGCTCCGTTAGGTCTCCAATATAACTGCAGAAAATGAAAAGAATAGGTTAAAACAGGACTCCTACAGATTGTTTCTTTATAA